>NW_028292210.1:0-64140 GCF_963383615.2 Lipophrys pholis
CCCAACCCCAACCCCAACCCCAACCCCAACCCCAACCCCAACCCCAACCCCAACCCCAACCCCAACCCCAACCCCAACCCCAACCCCAACCCCAACCCCAACCCCAACCCCAACCCCATAATACAATTTAACATATTAATAATAGTTAAATGTATTATTATATATTATTAGATTAATTATAAATAAATAAAATTAACAAATAAAAGATTTAAATGTAATCTACTATCATTAAATATTTTAATTATTATTAATAATAATATGTAAAAGGACTAATAATGTAATTAGTAATATTGATTGTATGATTATATAATTCACAAAAGATTAGTCATTAACGTTAATTATAATTAATAATAATAAATAAACCTATAGTAAATTTTTATTAATAAAATAATGAGAAATCATCACAAGTTGATTAGTTATGATCGAGTAGCCCTAAGAGTTTAAAAAGAAAGACCTTATAAGAGTGAAATCTTCTCTTTTCTTAAGGGATTTGATCCTTAATTTAAAGGTGAAATAGGGATTTATGCAATTTTTTTAAAAAAAAGACTTCAATTTAAGAGATTTTTAAATATAAAATTTTGGGATTTTACGTTAAATTTTTATAATGGAAACTAAGATCATAAACAAATCATTCTATCATAACTATAATTCAATTCCAGCAGATGATTATAACTAAGAGCATCATAATAAACACTAATTGCATCACATAAAAATTTAACCTTTCAATTCCTCCTCTGTCATTCAATTCTCTCATCAAGCAACTCCTAAAATACTTAACCTTTCAAGAGATTTTCCCTATATGTTTGTTTATAATAATAATATTCTTTTTTTTTTTGTTCATACAAGAACTCTCTTAGATAAACTTTTTATTAGTTTATAAATTTCATTAACAATTTTCGATTGTATTATATGAATTTATCGAAAAATAATCGTGATACTTTTTCAAATGTTTTAAGTTATCTTTTACCTTAATGTTCATTGCATTAGTGATCATCATCTTTTTTAATTTATTTTTAATTGCTTTTTCTTAGTAAATTTTATCTAATTCTAAGCTTTTTCATAAAAATGGATAAGTGCAATATTTTAATTTTATGCATTTTAATACAAATCTTTTAAAACTCATTTTGATAATTGAATATTAGAATTTGAAACTAAAAGGAATGATAAACTATACAATGGTTTCATAAATAGTTTTCAATAATTTATGATAATTTTAAACGTTTTTATATTAAATAAAATTAATCTTTTTTATATATAATTTTAATTTATGTGTAAATCATTATAATTTCTACCCTAGTTATTCCTACCCAACCCCAACCCCAACCCCAACCCCAACCCCAACCCCAACCCCAACCCCAACCCCAACCCCAACCCCAACCCCAACCCCAACCCCAACCCCAACCCCAACCCCAACCCCAACCCCAACCCCAACCCCAACCCCAACCCCTCTTTAGTCAAATAAATATTTAGTATAGTTTTATATTAAATAAAAAATTTGTTTAATATATAATTATAATTAATTTTATTTAATGGAATAAGGGATTTAATGTAGTATATTAATTAGATGAATAGTAGAAGCCAGTGCCTTTTATATCTTCAGTATATTTTTCAAATCCATATATAAAAAAACAAAACTTGAAATAATAATAAAAATAAAAAAGAATAACTTTGAAGTAAAAATGATAATTAGAATTAAATAGCAAATAAAACCTCAATTTGAGTTGAATTATCAACCTTCTCTAAAAAAAGCTTATTCATAAACTTCCTCATAATATTAATCATCTAGTGATTATTAAAATCTAAATTCATTATTTGCGAAAAAATAAACTATTATTTATAGAAAATTTGATAATACTAAAATTAACATTCTTAATGGTCAAAAATTCTTCTGTTCTACTTTTTTAGATTTAAACAAATTAAAAAATATATAACCTATAAAAAATCTAAATTTTTTTGTAGGTAATTCAAAATAAAAATAAATAGATAAAAAATCAATTAAATTTGATTCATAATTTGAGTCAGGAAATCTATTGACGGCTTTTGATAAAGGAAATAATACTTTTGATTTATTAATGCATAATGATACTAATAGTAAAGTTCAAGCACAATGGTTTTATTTTTCAGTGAGTAATGTGCCTGCATAAACTACTTTAAAATTTAATATTGTTAATTTTCTTAAACCAGATTCATTATTCAATTATGGAATGAATGTTTCCATTTTTTCTTAAAAAAAATAAAAAAAGTAAGGAAGAGGATGGTATAAAGGAGGATCATCAATCAAGTATCTGAAAAATGATTATAAAAGAGAATATTCACGACGATATTATTACACATTATCATTTAAATATGAGTTTCGATATGCAAATGATACCGTTTATTTTGCATATAGTCGTCCTTACACATATACATATCAAAAAGAATTTGTACAGTCACTTATTGATCATCCATTTAAAGGGAAATATATTCGTAGAAGAACTCTTTGCTCATCTTTAGCAGGTCATCCAGTTCACTATCTTACTATTGGATAATTTTAGAAATAAAAATAAAGTTTACAGAAAAAAGTAATTGTAGTTATGGCTAGACAGCATTCAGGAGAAACTCCAGCTTCTTGGGTAATGTAAGGATTTATTAATTTTGTTTTATCAAAAACTAAATAAGCCTAATTTTTACGTAAAAATTATATTTTTAAAATTATTCCTATGGTAAATGTTGATGGGGTTATATTAGGAAATTACCGTTCTGGATTAGCTGGGAGTGATATGAACAGAAGATGGGATACTAAAAATAAAAGTTTATTTCCATAGATTTGTGCTATTAAAAAGATCATTTCATAATTGCATAAATAAAAAAAATTAAAACTTTTTTTAGATTTGCATGGACATAGTCGTAAAATGAAATCATTTTTTTATGGTAATCCTCATTATTTCCCTTAATTACCTAGAGCACTTCCTTTTTTATGCTCTCGAATTAATTCTGATATTAGCTTTAATGATTGCACTTTTTGTATTTCTGCAGATAAACGATCGTGCGCGAGAGTGTTTTTCTCATCAATTGCTGGCTCACCCAATGTATTGACATTTTAAACTTCTTTTTATGGAACTATTCGATAAGATAAAAAAAAACATTTTACTGAGGAAGATTTAAGAAAGTTAGGAAATGATGTAGTGTTTGGAGTATATCATTATTTATTATAGGACTTTAGTCAAGAAAAAAAAATACCTTAAAAAACTATATTTGCTAAAATACTTATGGAGTTAAGAGGTAATAAAAATTTAATTGAAATAGGGATGAAATAGGATGATTCTGGTTCCGATTCTAACCCTTAATAGGGAGCTATTAATGAATAACAAATAGTAGGCCTTATGTCATTTTAAAATAAATAGAAGTCCGTTTCCAGTATGACTAATAAAAAATCATACAAAAATGATATTCGTAGGGAATTGTATTTTAAAAAAAAAATAAATAAAAATATTCAATTTATTTAAATGGGTAAAGTATATGCTATTGTACCTTAAAAAAAGCAATTAGCATTATAACCTGCTTCTTTTGGTCTAGGTAATAAAATGGATATCTTTAATAAAAATAAACAAAATAAAAAACCAAAAACTTCAATAGTTACTAGGAGACCCATGTCAAGTAGTAAATAAAGAGAAGATAAATCATCATTCAATAAAATTATAGATAATTTTAGTAATTAACTTGTTTTTTAGTATAATGCTCTACATTCTTTACGATCATATAATATTCAACCAATCAACAATATAAATATACGACAAATGATAGTGGGAAATTCATTGCATCACAAAACTTAGCAATAATTTAGTGGAACCTCTTCTAATATTTTTTAATATAATAATAAAAAAAAAAGATGATTAACTTTGTTATTAATTTGTTTTTATATATATTTATATGTAGAAATATAAGTGCTATCCTTGGTAAAAATATTTTGATAAATTATTTTATCTATCTGATGTAATAATTTTAATAAGGGAACATCAGTTTTTCAATCTGGAGAAGTTGGTCCTGTATTATTTTGTATTCATGGAGCAGGACATTCAGCATTGTCATTTGCTTGTATGGCTAAATAAGTTAAATCGTTTGCTACCACAGTAGCTATTGATCTTCGGGGACATGGTTTAAGTAAAATATAAAATGAACCTTTTGATTTGTCAATTCAAACATTAGTAACTAATTGCACCAATAATTTAATAGAATTAACTAGCATATATCCTAATCAAAACATTATAATTGTAGGACATTCGTTAGGAGGATCAATTGCTGCTAGAATTGCTTAAAAGATTAATCAATAAGATCATCCACAAGTTGTTGGTTGTATAATTATTGATGTTGTAGAGGGGTCAGCATTAGAAGTACTACCAGGAATGATGAAAATACTCAATAATCGTAAGTAGTCCTTTCAATCAATATAATAATGTATAGCTTATACAGTATAAACTAAAACTCTACTTAATACTTAATCGGGGAGAGTGTCTATGCAAGGACAATTAAAAGAGATAGAATTTGATGGCAAGAAATAATTTATTTGGAAAGTTGATTTAAAGAAATCATAATCATATTGGAAAGAATGGTTTTTGGGATTGTCTAAAATATTTCTTAATATTAAAATTACTAAGATTTTATTTACTGGATAAAAATAAAGATTAGATAATTAATTAATTGTTGCTCAAATGCAAGGTAAATTTAGATTAGCAGTTATTAAAAATGTAGGACATTTAGTACAATAAGATGATCCTAAATCTACTGCCAGCAATATTCACGAATTTATTAAAATATTCAAGATTCCATTAAATCCTGATTAATCTAAACTAAAAAAACAAGAAGGGATTGCTAAGTTCAAACCTAATTTAAATGACCTTTGATTCAAAATATTATTCATTATATTTCTTATTTAAGCATCAATATAAATTTTTACATAGTATTTATGAAAGATTTGTTTTTGTTGGGTTATAAAAGAATTATCCAATCCAAGATAGTTTTTGATTATACAATCCCTTATTGATATAATAATTGAATTAATAAATGAGAAATATTTGTGGTAACTTAATATTATAAACTACATTATAGTATTCGGTTTAGAAGAATAACATCATTACTACCAGAAATTTTTTATAAAAATTATCCCCAATCACAAGCCCATTTCTCAAGATGATTTAATTATTTTCTTTGTATTTCTCTAATAACAAACTAAATTACTTTTTAATTATTCATTCCTTTAGCTCTTAAAAATGCAATTACTTCCTATGCTTTATAAATTTTATTCTCAATATCTGATTCTCTAGCTTACCTTAAAATTTAAAATAATTAATCTTCTTATTCCCCACTATCATATTCATTTTAAATCAACGTTGGATAATAAATAGTAAAATTTTTATTTGATTATAATAATTACTAATTCTTTCTCCAAATAGACAAATTCTTAATTATTCTTCCAGTTGTTATATTCTGCCCATCTCCAATAATACAATTATTAATAATAACATCATCTTAAATGGTAACTTTATCAAATAAAATCGAATTATATATTTTTACATTTTTACCAATATGACAATCTTTTCCTATATAAAAAGAATCCCCTTATACTTATACATCTGAATTTAATATACGAAAAATTGATTAAGTTTAACCAATAAATTTATAAGGCCTGAATTTATTTTTAATTATATCAATAAGAAATTAATGCCAATTTTATTTATTTGCAACTAATTTACTATAGTCTTAGATAATGAATGCTTTTATTCGTTCTGCACATATCTCAGAATTAAGAATATGCATGACAAAATCATTCATGTCATTAAACTAAAAATTCTATTTGAATGAACTCAGGACTACTTATTAAATTATATAAAATTTAGAATCTAAAAGATCATTTCTAAGTTTTGTATTTATTATTGATTTCCCAATTCTATGTATATTAACATTAAATTTTTATTTTTAATTAAATGATTCTTTTTGTAACAATTCTTCATCTTTACTAAGTAGAAATATATCTTTACTTTTCCCTGGATGAAGTGCCCAACACATCACATAATTCTTGTCCTGCTTTTTAGCTTTAAGATATTAATTTATAAAATTTTTAATATCAACTTTACTGAAAAACCATCCTTCCATTATTAATAGTTAACTTTATACAATTTTTAAAAAATGAATTTCCCTTAATAAATTACCTAGACTATAATCATGTATGTCAATGAATTATAATTTGAATTTATATAATTTATTAATGAGAATCATTTTAATATGCTAAGGAGGCATTGGAATAATAATATTTTTTATATTTAAAGGTTTTAACCAATCTGTTATCATTTGCAAATATTATAGAGGTGGAACTAACTAAATTAATTACCAATTAAGTGATAAAACACATTTCATGCTGATTTGTTGATTCATAATAAATAATATATATAATAATATCATGCCTATTCTATTTAATTCCTTCTAAATTCTTCAATCCTATCTTTCAACTATTCTAATTTCCTTTGTTTCTAAATGAGTTAAATCTGCTTAAGTTGTACCTATTTCTTAAGTTAACTATTTTCTACATATTTGGTAATCTTATTCATCTATTTGATATCATTCCTCTTATTTCCAATATCCTTGATAAGAATAACATTTTATTTCATTATTTTGATGTTATAATTCTTATGTATTTAGTTTTCTTTTTGCAAATTCTTTTTAAGCAAATTAACACTTTTAGCCAAAAACTTTCTTTGATTCTTATACTCTTGTTAAATTTCATCATCTATTTTAACCATGGAAACTGTTGATTTTACAAATGTCTGATATAAGTCTTTACATTTCCTTTTTAATTAATCTTAATTTTGAATAAATTGTACAGTCTGATATAATTTATCTTTGAATTGTTTAATTTTGACATTTTGGAATGAGATAGTGGCTCTCTGTTTAGAAATATCATTTTTCATTGACATCTAATGTTTATATAATTCACTTACTGCTTCAGCTAGTTTACTATTAGTAGTGTTATGTTTTTTTAATTATTGATCCATTTCATTGGTTTTTGTTTTCAATTTGTTTAATTTCTCTTCACGTGGTCCAATATCCCTCTTTAATTATTTTATCTTATGATCTAATACATACTTGAATTTCTATAATTCTTGTGATTTTTTTTTATAATCATATATGATCTTTTCATTTTTAGCTATTTGATCATCTTTATTACGAATAATAGCCTACATATTATAAATTTCTTTAGATAAGTTTTCTTTCTATTAATTAAGTTTATTATTTTGCATTTTATCTCTTTATTCCTCATCTTTATATTTTTGGAATTATGATTTGTTACTTAAAATTCTTTTTTTAGTGATAGACATATCTGATTTAGATTTAAATGATTTTTAAGTAAGTTCTTGTTCCTTCTTTTTATTTTAATTAGTTAATTTTTTTACTTCATCTTTTTACTCTTATTCAATTTAAGTCATCATTTAATGATGAATTTTAACATTCTGTTATAATTTCCTTTACAATTCCTTAAGTTTAAGATTTTATTATTATAACTTTTTCTTATATAATTCTCTTGAATCCATAGCTACTTTAGCATATGAATCAGAAAAATTCTTAAGATCTCTCATATTATTGGATTTTTCTACCTAAAGATGTCTCTTTAATGAATCAAATTAAGCATTTTCCTCTACAACCCTCTTCCCTTGATTATTATCAAAGAATTGAATACTATTATCATATTCTTCTTTTTTAACCTTAATTTCTTCTCTATTAGCTGATTCAATAATCTTTTTTCTTTCAATAAGTGCTTGATAATCTCTTTGCCATTTTAATACAATAGAATTAAATTCTTCTAATAATTTATTATTTTAATCTTTACTTGCTGATATATGTGTATTATCAATTTCTACTTTTTATTAATCTTCATTTTTTAGATTTTCTAAATCTTTTTTTTAAATAAATATTTCATTTGAATAACCAAATCTTTCTTTTGAACGTTATGCATTACCTTCTCTATCTTTAATTTCATGTAATATAATACATCCATCTTTACCTGCTGATAATAAAAATCGATCATCATAAGTCATTTTCATTTTTTCTACTCCTCTATAATCATGTCCAGGAAAATACATTTGATGTTGATTATATGGTATTTTAAATGCTTGTAAATATCCTTCTTATGTACCAACAACCATAATTCTTGAAGTAGATGTAAAACATAATTGAGTTATAGATGATTTACATAATTATTTTCTTCCTTTTTATATACCATTAAATCCTATTTATTTTACTACTCTTTCACCTGTATTTAAACAATTATATGGTGCATATATATTTAATTAATGAGTTAATACTGCACATGATGTCATACCTGTTTTAGTTTTCTATTCTTTTGGAGGATTATAATTTAATATTCTACCTTAATTTTCTAATGATATTTTAAAACCATAAATAGTACCATCATTAGCACAACTTAATAATATAGTATCATCCTTAGACCAACATAAACTTTTTATTCTTGAACTATGTTCTTTAAATATTCTTAAAGGACTTTAAGGCCAATAAAATTTAAATACATAAATAGCATTCTGTGATGATGCAGCAAACATATGTCCACCATGAGTAAACTTTATTTATGAACAATTCCTAAATTGTGAAATCTATTTATATGAATTTAATGATTCTCCATCTTTATTTACATTCATAAGTTTAATCTTATCAGATAATGCAACTGCTAAATGTAATCCTGATGGATGAAAAGCAATACAATTAATAGATTATGTCTCATTCTTAATTGTTTATACTGTCTTCTATTCAAAATTCCATATCTTAATACATCTATCTTTGTTACAACATGTAGCTAATAATGGTTTCTTAATACAAATATCCATTGAATTAATTGGTCCAGAATGGAAGTTAAGTCCTATTTGTTCAAATTTTTCAAAATCGTTAAATTTAGAACAAAGAATAATATTATGACTAGATGTAAGATATACTTTATCATCAACCATATCAATAGCTTTAACCCCATGATCAATATCTTTTGTTCTTACTTATCTATATTTAAATAGTTTATATACTCCATATTCATAATTAAAAAAAAGTAATCCATATTGTCCTCCTAAAATAAAACCTTGATTCCATGATGTAACTACTTATATTATATCTTCTTTATCTTTAAACATAGGTAAAACAGTTAATAAAATGTTTTCAATTACATTACCACTTTCATCTACAATAAATACTTAATTCTTACAAGCAATCAATACTCTATTCTATAAACTAATTGGACTCAACCATACATGAGTAATAAATTATCCATTAAATTATCCACTAATATTTAATTGTGTAGCTTAAGGTGTAAATGTATATTGTTTTTCATTTTGAGGAATAATTTTATAAGTTTTAAAAGTCTTAGGTCCTAATATAGATACTACATCACTAGATCCTGTCTCTAAATTTGGTGCAAAATGTACTTCTTTCAAATCAGCACCAGCTACTAATTTAACAGATCCTAATATATTTTTAGACTTTTCAGTACTCATATATACTAAAAATGGTTCATCATTAGATAATGCTATAAGACTTTTACTTTAAATATTAAGATTAAATGATAAAGATACCCATTATTTAACATTAATATCTGCAAATTCAATTTTCCTACGTTTACTAGATGAATGACTTAAATCTTGATATATAATAGTAGCATGATTTTCATCACTCATACTATAAGCCATTTGTTTTTTCTAGGCATTAATTTATATGCAATTAAAACCCTTGAATCCTTATTGTCCACTATAGAATATTTGACTTTTCTCCCTATAATTGTAGCAAACAATATTGAATCCTGCTACATAGAATATCTTATCTCCTATTACACGAAAATGATTACGGAGTTCAGTATTTAAACCAAATACCCATTTTAATTGTAATAAAGGAACTACGTTTTATGATATTGACATCAGTTGTATAAATATTATAAATCAATTAATATATATATCCCTATAAGCTTTCCTACTCATTAATTATTTCTTTTTATTAATAGTCGATTGTATGGTTCTTAATTATTAATGTATTCCATTTTATTGTTTAATTTTGTTTCGATAAACTAATTCTCTTATTTCAACAGGTACAAAACTTACTATAGGTACTAATAATGTATTGCGTATTTGTTTATAAGAAGGATATAATGATTTTAATTTATTTCTATATTTAACTGGTGGTAGTTTCTAGTTAATATGTTTTTAAGGTTTACATTTACGAATGAAATCTGATATAGTTTGTTTAGTAGACTTATTTTTACGATCAAGTCTATTTTTATCTAACTAATAATCACATATATCATCAAATAACTTATATGGATTAATAGATCTTCTTTTACCCATATATATGTAATTAGATAACTAAAAAAATAAGTTTTCATTGTTAAAGACAGCTACTAAAGAATTTGAATTAAATTTAAATCAAGCTAATAAAAAGAGACCTTCTAAACATAAGAATCGTCCATTTTTTTCATCATTATTTAATAAATAAAAGTTTTAAGAAGAAGAAGAAGAAATCAATACTAAACCTTTACCTATTATTACTAAAATGTCATAATAAAATTATAGTATTCATGTTTAAAACATCATTTATATTTATCATTTCTGGATTGAAAAGAAAATCAACTATAAGTTTGAATAAATAAAAAAAATGGTTTTTTAAAGAAATATTAGTCTTGTCAAAAGTAAGATGGGTATCTTATTAGTAGCAATTGATAAAGAAGTACATCTTTATTATTTAGAAAGTAAAGGACATGGAAAGAATATTATTCTTTAAAGTGATTATTGTTTAACTTCTCCCATTTTAAACTTCTTTATTTAAAATACTTATGACATGAAATATTTAGTTATTACTCGTCATTCAATATTGATGGTTGAACATAAAGATAATCATAAATCACAACAAACTCAACCAATAGCTTAATTAAATTTACCAGATAAGGCTAAAGTAATAGAAATATTACAGACTCCAGATCATATGACTTTATTTTTAATCGTGATTATATTAACTGGTGAATATAAAGAAGCAAAAGGTAACTTTTAATTAAACGATCTATATATATATTAAGTTAAATGGAAAACTTATTTAGGGAAAGCCGATATTATGAGACATTATATTGATAAAATTAAAGGAACAAGGCTTTTTGATAGAGCAAAAGCATTTCTTGTAGGTGAAGTCATATTATTATCTATCTTTTAAGAAATGGTAGCTATACG
Source organism: Lipophrys pholis (assembly GCF_963383615.2). Lineage (NCBI taxonomy): Eukaryota > Metazoa > Chordata > Actinopteri > Blenniiformes > Blenniidae > Lipophrys > Lipophrys pholis. The sequence goes on from NW_028292210.1 coordinate 11,238, forward strand.
TAAAAGATATAATAAATTACATGCTTTTGATTCTATAAGGGTTAAAGATTGTCTTTTAATATAATAAGAAGGACAAATGGTAGTAGTTGATTAAAAGAAAATTATTTATAATGATACTCAAAAGATTTACTTTTATAATTTTTAATTTATAGATTAACAATTAAAATTGACATTGGCTGATAATTTCAAAGGAGGATAAAATAATAAAATACTTTATGATGGTATTCAATTAACTCATAATAGTACAAATATTCAAGTATTATTCTATTTTAATAAATGCTCTATTGCTGATCCATCTGTTCCATATAAAATGATATCATATAAGAATATTGAATAATAGAAGTAAAAAGACCATAATAAATTAAAATTCTCTGTATTTGGAATTGCACAAGTATAACCTTTAGTCAAATTGAATTATTTATTGTCTATGAAGGAATATGTTAATGAAGTCTTTTAATTTACACAACGTTTCAATATATCAAGTTTAGATTATTATAAAGCCAGATGGGAAGTATCTCCTCAAGAGTTCAATGATATTATCAATCATTTACTTAATATTAAAGATTTCCAATTTATTAAAAAATAATTAGCTTTAAAACTAAAGAGACAACCACATTCTTTTAAAGAGTTAATCAAGATAGAATAAAAACAATTAAATCGTTAGATAATTAATCTTAGTGAGGAGGCTAATATGAAGAATGTAAAGAGGGTTCTTAAAAGTATTATGTTCATGAAAAAGCTTAAATATAAAAATTAATTTGAAGCATATAAATCAGTTGATTTCATTTAAATCAAAAAATTAAGATCTGTCTCTCTTAAATAAGAAATCAAATTGCTTAGTTGTAAGGGTTTTTAAAAGAGATTGGTTTATTTTCTTAATTTATTTAAATTTTTAGTCATAACGAACTTTAAATAGATATTTAAATTTCTTATTGATAATTAATCTGCTTAATAATTGATTTAATTTCTATCAAATTGCAGATTCTTACTACCAGACTGCCCATCCAGTTAACGCAAAAATTGTATATTATGGACTAATTTTAAAGATAAAGATGATGAAGAACCATTAATAGTATAAAATCTTATTAAATTTTTACAAGCTGATTATGGACAATTAGATGTGTATAATATACATTATACTTAATCATTAATCAAATAATTAATTATTGAAGGTTGGTATAAAAAGTTTTAATTTAAAAAACATTGTTTGTTAGCTATCACAGAAGATAATCTTATAAAAGAATACTAAAAACTGAAAGAAATTGAAGTTTACAATATTCTATTTTAGTATTTATTTGAAAATTTTACTATTGAAAAAATTGAGTATTGTGTTAAACAAATGAAATGCTGGAAAATTATACCTGAAAATTATTTCAAAGATATTTATTATAAAAACTTAGTTTACCTCACATTAAAGAAATAAGGAATCAGACTAATTGAATTAAGTAATCTGATTATCATGCAATGGGATGAGATTTGTACATATATATTTGAATTAAAACGTCCTAACTTTTTATTAGTTAATTTCAAGAATATGTTCACTCAAAATAATGATGAACCATATTTTAACAATGTATTGAACACGATCATGCACTCTAATGCTATCTCTTTACACTACCTAAAAATAGTCAATCAACAATTTCGTTAAGAAACTAAAATCTTTCAAACCAAAAATCAAATTATGCTACAAATATTTCTCAAGGCACTCTTTCATAAGATACATATGTTTGAATTGGATTACATTAATATTTTTAAAGAGATATATTTTAATGTACATATGTCATCTGATAATCTTTAATTATGTTAACGATTCATTAATTCTTATAAATATATTAATGTATTTCAAGCTCTCATTCCTAATTAACGTTATATAATTATACAAGAATCATCTTAATCATTAGATAAGAAACAATTTTATATTTGCATGAATACATAGTATGCCAATTTATCAAATTAATTATGGGTATAATTAGGAACTGAAAAAATCAATTTAAAAGATCCATTTGCATACTTAGCTATTCTTATGAAAATTATTGAGGATTTACAATTTAATTATAATCCTAATCAAGTATATATCCTCTTTTTACAAACTCTTTTTATGAAGAATAAATTTACTTAAATCAATCAATTGATTAATAACAATCTTATCAATTATTTATTTGAATCTAACTTTTCAAAGTAAATTGAATAGATTTCACGTAAAAATATTAATGATATTTATTCCTAATGTCATAATATATTGGAAAAAGAGTTCTTGTTACAAAATTGTATTTCATTCTTATCAAATCGAAGCTAAAACAAAAAAGAAAGTGCTTTTTTAAATTTGTATCTCTAATTGAATAAATATTATGAGATTCGAGGTTTAGATCTACGAAAAGAATGTGAAAAATCAACAATGATATTTTTAAAGAAGATATTAGATTAGACAGCAAATACATAAGCAGATTATTCAACTTTATATAAGTATTTGAATTAATATAAATATCAAAAAGTTTGCAACACTATTGGAATCGATTTTTTATAATTTTAAATTGAAAAAGGATATATGATGTTAGATCAGGGAAAATTCATGCCTGTTTTGAAGGCTATTCTTGATTTTCCATAGAAAAATGAGACATTAGTTGAAGAACTCATGTTTGAAGTGTTATGTCGTTTTGTATAAGGTAGAAATTTATCTAAAGCATATTAATTAGATGAAAAGAATAAATAACCATTTTTATACATGGGTATTATAAACTTTAAAGAAAGAAAGATTATACATACTATACTATAATTTATGGATGCACCTATCATGTCTAAAAATGCATTCATCTATTAATGTTGTGAAGATTTAAAAATATCATATAATAGCATTAAGAAATCAAAGAAAAAGATTTATTTTAATAAATCATAAAGATGGTTAGATGAAAAACCATAAGAATATAATTATGATATATTTTAGGGAGCAGCACATGAAGAAATTCTTTAAGCTGTTAATAAAGCTATTTAATCAGAAGAACATTCATAGAATTTCTTTTATTATGCTGCAATCTTAAAATGTTTATTACATTATCCTAGTATAATGTCATTTTATTTAATTAGTAAAATAAAGAAAATAGATATTATTAGAATACATTCTATACTTATCAAATTATAAAGTTATATTAAACCTAAACTTATGTCAAATTATTTTAGTGCAGCTATTTATATTAAATCATTACATGAATATAATCAATTATTCATTTGTACATGGTCTCTATTTAAGAATTTAATAAATCAATTATCATAAAATGATATTCGAATGCAAATCAATATATTAGCAGCTAGATTGAATGATTTGGTTATGTTTGATCCTAAAAAGATGGCATATCGTCGTAAACTATCTTAATTATTACTTAGTCATTATAATTAATTCATGCAATCTATAGGATTTGAATCTGGATATATTGAATTTAATTTTGACAAAATTGATTTTGATCTCAGTCAAGAAAATAATTAAATGTTACGATCACGTTGGGATAAATAAAGACATCCTACTGAAAAGTCCGTTTATGACAATAGTTCAATCTTTTAATCCAGAAGGAAGAAAACTACAGAAAAGAAATCTACTTTTAAAGAAGATAAAATCTAGGAAAAATCTATTATTAAAGATATTAAAGAAGACAAAAATAAAGATATGAAAAAGTTCATCTAAAATAAAAGGAAGATAGATAAATAAATTATCAATCAAAAAATTAATCAACTTAAACATAAAGGAAATATAAATTATATTTAAGTTAAAGGACATTAAAATATCAAAAGCAAAATGAATAATATACAAAATTAATTAAACTAATTAAAATCACATAAAAAAAATTATTAAATTTCATAATAGAATATATAAATTGGGATAAAACAATAAATAAATGAATAAATAAATATTTAGAAAAATTTACCAATAAAAGATCAAATAATAGAAATATTGAATACTGATAAATAATATAGTCTAACTAAATAAGTAAATTCATTTGAATATGCTTGGGAAAATTAGTTTATTCTAAAGGAAATGATTAAAAGAATTTTTAAAGAAGTCAAAAATTATTACACATTTATCCGCATCATCAAAATAATCCAAATAGATAATAAATTCAGACACTTGTTCTAATACAAATTTATAGGAATTATAGAGAATTCTATTAAAATAGATATTCAATAAGATCTTAGAAAAATATTTGATCTTTCTCTTTTTTATGAGAAGTCATCTCTATTAGATAAAAACTATTATATATTTATTTATTAGAAAATAGAATCTAATTTACTTAGAATGCTTAACTTTAAAAATATATTTTATATATCTAAAATGTTATATTTTTGTCTAGGATTTTAAAGATAAATTTAAAATCGAGTTTATAATTCTTTTCTCTAAAATTTTATTAAAAAAAATATCTCTATAAGTCTTTCTATTGAAAAAGTTTCTTAATTTTCAAGATTTTATGATTTATTGGAGTCCAGATTCCCAACCCCAACCCCAACCCCAACCCCAACCCCAACCCCAACCCCCAACCCCAAAACAGTTGATGAAAAAAATCTATTATATATAGCTATCATGAAAAAATTAAATAAATGAAATATAAATAATTTATAAATAATATATATCATGACAATATCTTTATAACTGCACCTACTGCAATTGTTTTTCCTTTATCTCTAACGATTACTCTACCCATTGTTTTAAAATTAGAAAATAATTCAAGACATATGGGATTAGAAATATCGACTTATACTTCTGCTAAATCATTTTTTTTAAGCATTTTTGGATTCTTTCTTTGTGGCTTTTTATTTTTAGGATCAATTATATTTATAAACTTAAGAAGCCGAGCCTATGCCTTTTGTGAGCCAATATAAATAGCTACATTAGAACCTCTTAATATAGGAACCTCAATATCAAAAACTAGTAATTAACAAATGATTTTAGAACAAACAGGAACTTAATCTTTAATTGATGAAACAACACATCCAGGCCTTATATTGACTATTTTTTATTGCCCTTCATTGACTTTAATGGATATTTTGACATTATCACCTACATAAGATTATTGCACTTTTGAATCATCTACTAATATTTATTTAATCTGACATTATAAATTAATAGGCATAATCTTAACTTTTTTATCTTTAGTCAAAATCCCACCTTATATTCTACCTGTTAGAATATGTCCAACTATTTTTCCTTGAGTAGCCTAAAAATAATTATTAATAATAAGTCTTAGAGGTTTATTTTCTTCACGTATAGGAACATCAAGCATATCTAATATATCTAATAAACATCTAGATTTACTTAATCCTTATGCTTCATCATATTTATTAACAATATTTAATCCATAAAATGCACATATTGGTAGAAAAATAATTTGATGTTTTTCATATCCAATAGAAACCATAAATTCTTGAAGTAAAGCAATTATTTGTATATATTTCTATTTACTCCAATTAATCATATCCATTTTATTTAATAATACTACTACTTTATTTACTCCTAATGATCTTACAATATAAAGATGTTATTTTGTTTGTCCACCATTGAATCCTCTTTAAAAACTAGGAGTATCTATTAATAACATAGCATAATCAGCTCTTATTGCTCCTGTTATCATATTAGGTATGAAATCTTTATGACCTGGACTATCTAAAAACATTATTTCTCTATTTTTAGTTTTGAGTAATTTCTATCCAATATCAATAGTGATACCTTTTTCTCTTTATATCTTAGTTTAATCCATCAGCCATGCAAATTTAAAACATTCTTTTCCAATATCCTTTGATTGCTTCTCTATTTTTCTAAATTATTTATCAAATTCTCTCTTCTCTTCCATATGACAAAATTAAGCTAATTTTCCAATAAGAGTTGATTTTCCACTATCAACATGTCCAATTACTACTACATTGATTTTGTTACCTTTTATTTTATCATAACTAACATTAGCAACTTAGTAAGGCATATTATATATATTTATTTGTTTTAATCTTTATTATTATTTATTAAATTAAATCTTTTCTATCTTTTCTATCTATTTTTATTATTTCTTTTATATTTCTTTATCTTTATCTTTATCTTTTTATTATTTATCTTTATCCTTTTTATCTTTCTTACTATTCTTCTTATGCATTTTAAGTGATAAAGAATTAATAGTATCATCAAAATCCCAATCATTATCTTAAAGAGATTTAATAATAATTTTTTATGTAAATTTACTTTGATAATATTATGTAATTTATTAAATAAGTTCTTCTTGCCATTATTCATATTAATTATATTAATTCTAAAGTTAAGCTTCTTTTATATATGATTTCATTTATGTATGTCTACTCATTATAATATATAATAAATATTTAATGTTATAATAAAAATAATAAATATTTAATGTAATAATAAAATAATAAATATTTAATGTTATAATAAAATAATAAATATTTAATGTTATAATAAAATAATAAATATTTAATGTAATAATAAAAATAATAAATATTTAATGTAATAATAAAAATAATAAATATTTAATGTTATAATAAAAATAACAAAAATAACAAATATTCTCAATCAAATAATTAAAAAGGAATATTGCTTTAAGATATGTTTATGATACTGGTAAATATCGTGCAATAAGTAAAGATACAGGTAAATAATATGATTCTTATATAAATGGATAAATGACAAAAACATTTAATCCTAGTATATCAGGAAAGGCTACTTTCCGTTAAAGAATATTATCAAGAAATAGAAGATATATTCCACAAATTCAATCATTTAAATCACAAACATCATCTCATCAATAATAAAACAAAATATGGCATGTATAAAATACAATAGGTATTCATCATTTTAAGACTAAATTAATTCAATAAGATACATCTACTAATACATTAAATAAGAAGCATTAATCAATTAAACATCGAAGTAAGGCAGCTTTTATGCAATAACCTATGTTAGATTAAAATAAACAATATCATAAAGATAGATAATTATTTAAATATGCATTTAATCCAAAAAATATAGATCAACTTGATTAAAATATCATACGTAAGAAGTTAAATAATAAATCATTACAAAAGAAACTTCAAAATAATTAACTAAAAAAGAAGAATTAGATCTATGGTAAAATATATCATTGAATTTATAATGATTAATATTAAATAAATAGAATTTGGCACTAAATAAGATGATGTTATTACAGATGAAAGTATAATCATTTTACTATATAAATTAGTTGAATTCTTAAGAGAAAATAATTAATAATAATCACTAAAGTATATCATCGCATTATAAAAAATGCTACATTTAACTATACGTGCTTTATAAAAAAATAGTATAAAACATCCTCCTTTTGACTTTAATGAATAATTAATATCATTCATTCAAGAGATCAATTAAAAGAGTAATGAGAGATTATAATGATTGTAAAACTGATTTTAGTTAATTTACAAAAGCAATGGATTTGCTGATGATCAAATAATTATCTAATCATGTTTCATTATAAAAACTGGCTAAATTAAAGATCATGACATTCAATAATCTATCCTGTATATATAAATTTAAAAGAGAATTCACATTAGCCATTAAGGCTATTGATTATGCATTATAATTATAAGAGATAAAAATATCATAATAAAATGAAAATATTTTAACTACTTATTTAAACAAAGCAGCAATCCTTTCATAAATGAATCGACATTAACAAGCAATCATTATTATAAAAAAAGCATACTAATTATCTTACTAAATCAATTGTACACAGTCTTATTTACATTAAATAAGAATGCTCATTTTATATAATATGGGTGTTTAATATGAGAATCTAGGTTTAATAAATCAAGCACATACATATTATAATTAAGCAATTATCATAAATAAATAAGCAAAAAACTCTTTTATACAAATCAAACTAGATAAAGCAATTAAATCTATTATAAATAAATTATGATATATTTTTATTTATTATTTATTATTTATTATATTTTTATTATTATTATTTTATCTTTATTATTATTATTAATAGTAATTAGTTAGTAGATTAGTATTTAAAATTTTATGTATTAAAAGTAGTTAAATAGTAGCTAAAAAATAAAGAAAATTAAAAAAATATAAAATTATAATATAATATAATTTTTTATGATATTTATTATATTGTTGGTTGCATTGACTTACAATAACAAAGTATTATTTGAATACTTTGAATAAAGCTTATGTCCTTATTGTCATTAATTCATAAACAATAGTATGGCTAATGCCATTTATAAAAAGGATTTTTATGAAATGGCAGATGTAAAGATATATCCATATGGTAATGCTAAAACTAATAGAGATAGCAGTGGATAGGTAAATTTTAAATGTCAACATGGATAAAATGAATGTGTGGGAAATTTAGTATTATCTTGTGCTCTATAATTAGATTAATAATTATCTATCAGATTAAAATTATTCACTTGTATTTCTCATCAAGGGTATAATAGTAGTAAATTTTATGATGCTGCTAGTCGATGTGCATCTCAATTTAATATTGATGAGAATAAAATATTAGGTTGTGCCAAAGGAAAAAAAGGTATATAAATATTGGAAGGCTATGGTAACTACACTCATAGTATTAAACCACCTTTGAATTATGTACCATGGTTAAATTTCAATGGAATACATAATACAACTGCTGAGAATATGGCTAGAAAGGATTTATTCAAGACTGTATGTTAACTTTATCAAGGAGTTAAACCAAATGGTTGTTTACAATCATAATCATCATGATCATTATTATTATTATTATATATGGGAAATGAATAAAATAGGAAAGTCAATGAGATTAAACATATAGGACTATAAAATGTATATTATTGATTAGTCAAACAATACATGCTATGCCAATAGTGTATTTCAAGTATTAATGTATACTCCAGGATTTTAATAAAAAATGATGTAGTTCCCTATTTAGAAAGGAAAAGACAATATATTCAGTATATGTCGAAGTTTATTATAAAAACGTAAGAAAATAAAAAATGGTTATACAATGAAAATAGATTAATTAGTTAAATTCATTCGTTGTAGAAGTGGGGGATTTTAATAAATAGAACATCATGATAGTCATTAATTCTTCATTTTTATGCTCAATGAATTAAGTGAGCAATTACAGAAAAGGAAGATTTATAATTGGGTTCAAAATATGTTCCAGAATTAACAATAATACTCTATTACATGTATGTCTTGTTAAAACATAAGACGTATAAAATAGCCATCTATGGATATAAGTATTCCTCTTACTGGAAATTACTCATTAAATTATTGTATTAAATCTTTATTTAAATAATAAAAGATGTAAGGGAAGAATTGTTTTGATTGTTAATATTGTTAATCATTATAAAAAGCAATTAAAAAAGTATAAATTAATAAATTAGCACCAGTATTAGCAATACATCTTAAAAGATTTTCTTATAATGAAAGATATAAATCAATGACTAAACTAGATTATCATCTGGCATTTCCTTGGAAGTTGAATATATCAGATGATAAAAATAATAATTTTTATTAATTATATGCTGTTATTATCCATATTGGTAGAGGAGCTAGATTTGGTCATTACATCAGTTTGATTCGTATTGATAGTTTATGGTATGAATTTAATGATTAAGATTTAAGGGAAGCTAATCCACATTAAATATATCGTATATTTGGTGGCACTCAACCAATTAGTGCATACTTACTATTCTATAAATTAATATGATATTGATTATATGATATTTATGATATGATATTTATGATATGATACTTACTATTCTATAAATTAATATGATATTTATTATATGATATTTATGATATGATATTGATTATATGATATTTATGATATGATATTTATGATATTTATGATATGATACTTACTATTCTATAAATTAATATGATATTATTATATTTCAAATAATTATATTGAATTATTTTAAATGACTTAAGTTGATTTAAATGAATAAATCTCTAAGGAAAAGGCTAAAAGAACAAAAAACATACATAAAGATCGTAGATTTCCTAATAATACAAGAAGAAATGATAGAAGGAGATTTAATAATAGAAATGACAATAGAAGAGGAAATGATAGAAGAAATGATAGAAGAAATGATAGAAGGAATGATAGAAGAAATGATAGAAGAAATGATAGAAGGAATGATAGGGATAATGATGATAAAAAAGAATTTAAAAAGAAGACTTTATATGTTAGAGGATTACATCCTAATATGAACAACTAATAGCTTAATAATCTATTTAGACATTGTGGAGTCCTTGAAGTATGTAGAATTAAACAAGATTAATTTGGAAGATCAATGGGAACTGCCATTGTTAAATATCATAATGAAGATGATTGTCATAAAGCCATTGCTTAATATAATCATAAAAAAATCAATGATGGGCAAATATCAGTTGCATTTCGTACCAGAGATGATAAATGATCTATATACATTATCATTTATTTATAATATAATTTATATAAACATTTCTTATATAAAAAATTAATTCTCAATCATAATAGATCTATTATTTATTAAATTTATCGAATTTTTAACTTTTTTAAAGATTCTATTTAAATTTTTCTTAACTATTTTAAAAATACTAATTATTTTAACTTAAATCCTTTTTATATTAATTTTAAACTTCATTTTCTTTATATTGTTAATTATTTTATAAACACTGAGGGGCCTTGGAATATAATAATTGTTGTATAAAGACATATAAATTAAAATTAAAAACTACTACAAGTATAGCTTTTCCATTATAATTGACCATACTGAATCCAAGTGTGGTTACTCCTATAAAGGATACTACAAAGAAAATGCAAGAATAAGCAATAAAGAATTTTTCCCTCCAGATTAGATTCTCCCTTAAAATAGATTTGATGATCAAATAAATAAAATAAGCCATTGCTAAAAATAAAGTAATTATAGAGAATACGAAAGTTCCTATTATTTGAGGTAAATAGAATATATCATCAAAAATAGGCATAGAGAGTAGAGTAATCTGAAATGCCAGATAAAATGACTATGTCGATAAAAAAATCAATACAGCCATGATAATACTTTTCCAGTTGAATCCCTATTTCTTAATGAAGGCAATATGATTAAGCATTCCAAACCAATAAAAAAATATCCCTGTCATAAAAATAGTTAAAAAAGTCACTTCAATTATATTTGTTATTACATTTGGGAACAATATATATATTGCAAATAAAGGATTATTGAAAAAAATTAAGCAAATAGTTAAACATAAAACCATTTTCTGTTAAAATGGTTTAGTTATCATCATGTAGTGTCCCAATCCAAATAATATTAAACTACCCATAGAAATAATAAAAAATGTGTATCTTAATGCCAAAAGAAAATTAGTAAAATATGAATCTACCATTTACCTATATATATAAAAATTTTTTATATGTTCATTGAGTATAGTGAAATTATTATTAGAAAAATCAAGTTTTAAATAGTATTTATCATACTGTATACTACTAATATACATTAATCTTTAGTCTAGTTAAAATTAATTATCATTTTCAGAAGTATATAAAGAAAAATTAATTTTATTTTCATATACCAAATTCTCTTCAATTTTACTTAAATTATCAAAAGAATTAGTTATCTATCCATAAAGACTTATATCTACATTAATTTTTAAATTTTTATCTATATTTTTTGGTAAATTATATTAAAATATAGATCTAATAGTGAAGAACAAATTTTGTTTTTAATTTATAAGAAATATTCCTTTTATTTTTACTTACTCTTGATTAAAGCTAAAATGCTAAGATTTTGGCATTCCTTATACCAAATAAACAGTGTTTATATATGCTATTTTTGATCTATCTATTTGTTAGTATTCAGGTAATGCTATCATCAATAAACAAGAAATTATAAAAAGAATAAGATATAACAACACAAAACCAATTATTTTTGGTTTATGACCAATATCACATATTAGTTTAGTATCTGGCATTTATTAAATATAATATAATAAATAGATTCAATACAACCAATTAAATAAATATTATATAACTTTAAAAAATAAATTATTAATTAATATTTTTTTTTTTTGAAGTAAATATAATATTTCTTTTATTATTAATAATTATTTATTAAAATTCATAAAACTTGAATGATGGATTTATTATTTTTTTATTATCCATTTAATAATTACTTTATTCGATTATTTTTAAATAAAACTTTGTTATTGCTTACATATTTATAGTTTTATTGAAAATTAATTAATTATTACTTTTTTTATATATATGATTATTTTTTATTTTAATGAGTTCTTATATATTTATTTTTATTAATAATTTGGTTGTTTGAATATTTTTTTATTGGATTAATATTTATTAAAGGTAAATTACAAAATTGTTTGTTAATAGTATAATTTGCAATTTTGTTTATTGGTTGATTATTTTGGTTGTTAAATTATGTAATTTAATAATTAAATAATTTGCTTAAATCTTTTCTAACTATATTAGCATCATATTTTAACTAGTTATGAATATATTATATTTATGATAATCTTAATAAATAGAAAGGTTTATAATCTTGAATCATAATGTAATTAGTATTCCATTTGACTTTAAGTTTATGAATATTCCAAAGATATTATCCTAATTAGCATATTTAATTGAAAACATTTTCCCCATTCCACATTCTATCTACAAATTAATAAATAGTTTCAACATAAACATGTTGTTGACAAATACCATCTTTCCTTAACATGGAATTATAATTAGCTAAAAATTTATGTTGTAGATCACGAAAAAGAATATATCTATTTTAAAATTCATATAATTGTTCTTCTTCATAAGAATATATAGTACGATCAATGATTTTAATGTGTTGTTTATTAATGTATTAAGGAGCATAAGGATGAATCATTAATGCTGTGATATTGATATAGATATTATGTGTTCCAATACCCATTATTATGAAATCAATAACAAATATATAGACCATTTTGTAAATCCCTAATGACAATCCAGAGATTAAGTAATGTATATAAACATTAAAATAAAGACTAATCAAAAAGGATTTACCTGATGAGGTCTTTTTAATAGAAATTATTGAGGGAAAAATTAAAACCAGTACTAAAAAGAAAGTTGAATTCAAAGATGTAAACTCCATATATAGCAATTAATCTTAATATTCTATTAAAAACTATAAAAACATATAAATCAGTGAGATTTAATTCATACCAAATAATCAATGTACATAATGTACATAAGAGATATTTAATCTGTCTTAAATTATCATTTCTATGTTGATTACTGATTATTAAAAAAGAATTTGGACCAATGAATTTAAAATTGAAGATGTTCTAAATAATATGTTAGAAATATAAAAACATATAAAATCTTTATGTATTTTTCAACATCATCATTGTGAATAGAACCTTCAATTACTTAAATAAACATTTGAATTTAAATAATTTTAACTGCAATAACTAAATGAAGAATTAGATCTATATAAACTTTAAAATGATAATTTAATATCTGAATTAAATTATATTAAACAAAAATAATAATATTAAAAGATGGAATCTATCAAAATCATGTAATCTCAAAAAATGAAGAGTAAACATAAAATTAATTAGAAGTAAAGTATCCTTAATATCTTTTAGAAAGAACTTATCAATCGAATCAAACAGGTACAAAAGATAGAAAAGAATAATGTTTTATTAAAATAAATGTATTGTTAACATTTTAATTGATTAATTTAAATAAAATTATCATTATATTCAAATAATTAATAAAAGGGAGCCAATAATTAAATCAAATTATGTCAATTTAAAATATTTAATCCCCTTGTAAGAAGAAGATCTTCTCAATTGAAGGCAACATAGGAAGTGGTAAATCAACATTACTAAATCACTTAATGTCAATCACATCAAATTATAACATGAACTTCATATTATAACCAGTATAGAAATGGCAGAATGTTGGAAGTAGTAAGACTAACATACTAGATTTGTTTTATAAGGATTCATAAAAGTATGCATTCCCATTTCAAATATTTACACTATTCACTCGACTATAAAGATTTTCAAATGAAGTCAAGGATGATAGAGTCAATATTTGTTAAAGGAGTTTAGATGGAGATTATCATATATTTGCTAAAGAGATGATAAGATCAGGTCTTATGGATAACAATATGGGAGATATTTATAAACAAATGTTTAAAGCTGAGAAGGAAATGTTTCCTTTTTATTAAACTGATGGGATTATTTATTTAAAAACTTCTCCTTAAGTATGTTATAAAAGACTTTGCAAGAGAAATAGATCAGAATAAGGAGTCATTGGAATATAATATCTTAAATAATTACATTATTTACATGAAGAATGGATTAATTATAATAATAAAAATAAGAAAGTTTTTACTATTGATGGAGACTAAGAATTTTATTTAAATCCCAAACAGATTGGATTAATTTAACAAAGACTTAAATAATTTATTTATTAATGATTATAAATATTTAAATCATTTTTCCTATATCAATATTATTATACAAACTTATCAAAAATTTAATTGAAATGTTGTTGCTTTTATTCAGTTATTTAATCATTTTTTCTAAATATTGATTTTACAAAATCTTCTAAAGCAGTAAATGATAAATAATTAGATAGCCAAATAATTAAAACAACAAGTTTTTATTTTTTAGAAACTGGCTCTAACTTTTACATTAAGTCTTGTAGAGAAAATAAGTCAATCGAGTTCTTATATTATTGTAATAATATAGGATCAATAATTTAGGGGATTTGATTTTATATGATAGTGGAATATTGTTAAAATATAGAAATTAATTAATGATTTTTTATTACTTGCAATAAATTCTAATGAGCATTAACGATGATATTTAGGATAGATTTATCATTAATTTTGATTTCCCCCAAAAATAATATAATTTAATTCTATATTTTTTGTTTTTTAATAGCATGTTTGTTTTATTAATATTTTATATATTTTGGTCTCCCTCTATTTCTTTATGGTCCATTATAAAGTTATCCATTCTTATATGTTCCTTAGGGTACTCTACCTTCATGCTTCTTTTTACAATGATTATATAATGCAGTATAAGATTGATAATCTCTTAAACAGGCACATTTGTATTTACTTTTTTTCATTTGTATATATGAATTAATATTAAATTTCATAATAAGTATTATGACTGAATTAGTGAATATATATAGTGAATTAATATATGAAACAAGAATAAGGAAAATAGGCAATAAATAGTAAGAGAGAATATTTTCGAAAAGAAATAAGAAAAGACCAATTGAATGTTTAGTTGAATAAGAAAAGAGAAATTGATATTTAATCATTCCGAATGGGTATGGATAAAGATTATTTAGCAAAGAATTTAAATGAATTATTAGTTGAGAAAAGATATGAAGCATTAATAACATTTCTTGAGTAAATAAAGAATAAGTCTCAAGACTTATAATACTGTATTAATTTAGTGCAAATGATTAATGGATTGATTGAAATAATCACCAATTATCCCGGTAGAAATATTAAATAAAGTTTGTAAATAAGCTATAAAGCATTTTGGATACTAACAAATGTGATGGCTATATAAGGAATTAGTCATCTATTAATTGAATTAAACTGGAATATTGAGCCAATTGTTCTTCAATCAATTAAAATACTTATAAATAACTCATCAGTATAAATGCAAGAAATAACTCTTTTTCTTATTTCCAATTTGTTTAATGAATTTAGTGATATAACAATTAAAGCAATTATATAATATTAATTAATAAATACATTAAAAAATATTCTGAAATGCAAGGCTTTTAGTGAATCACTTTTGATTAATATAGCATGTGTAACATGTAATCTTATTTAAGCCAGACCATTAATACCTCCTACTCTTTTTAATGATTGTTGCTAAATACTTATATAATATAATAGTAAAAATGCTTAAATTGAATATTATATGGCTAAGGCATGTGGTTCATTAAATGATTGTAATATATAAAAAGTTTATATTATATAAACTATATTTAAATCTGGATTAGTGGATTGGGCACTGAATGTAGCATCTCAAAAACCTCCTTATGAATTAAAAATGATTTTATACATGTTCTCATTCATTAGTAGATCATCTTAATAATTCACATTATCTATTATCAAGAAAGGACTGCATAAATTATTAATTAAATTACTGAATAATAGGAGTGATTAGATAATAAAATATACTTTATATATATTATCGAATCTATTTTTGTCTAATCCTCAACAAACAGGTATGATTATTGATGATTTAAAATAAATCTTTTAATATCTTCATAAAACCTATCAACATCATAATGAGTCTATTAAAATATAAGTCATGTTTAATTATAAAAGTATTCTTAAAACAGGTACCTATGAAAATATTATAGAAATGAATGTAGCCTTCATGGATAGTATATCAGGAATTTCATCTTCCTCTCCACATCTAATTATATGTTCAATGTAAGTCATTTAAATGTTGCTAAATCTTTAGCAATAACATCCTTAAATACCTGTGGCTAATAAAATGAAATAAATGAAAGTAAATCCCAACCCCAACCCCAACCCCAACCCCAACCCCAACCCCAACCCCAACCCCAACCCCATCCTTATTAAGAAATATATAAGAAATCATATAGAATATTAGATAAATATTTTCATGATATCATTAATTATTATTGAAATTAATTTAATTACTTTATATTTATTCATATAAATTTATAAATTTAATTTAATCATTTTCTTAATAATTTTTTACATTTCTATAATAATTGTTTACAATCTATCTATTTTTTTTTATTATTAATTGAATAAACATCATTTTTATAATAATTTTTATATCTATGTGCATAATCTAAACCAAATTAAGAATCATTTAATACTTTTCTAAAAGTAATGTTAGGTAAATTATTCTTTTATATTATTTTCTTACTATATTAAATTTGATTTTTGAATTTAGCAAAATCTATTAAATAACTACCATTATATTTACTGTTATATCTTTAAGATTTTAAATCTGATCTATTTAAAGGATATACTGAATTATTTTAATAACTTAATGGTAGTTTATATAAGGATTTATTTCTTATCAATTAATCAACTGATTTATATCTATTTAATTTTTTATATTAAAGAATGGTTTAATTATTTTTTTATTTAAGTTATTTAAGATTTTTTTACTATTGTGATATTTATCCATTCATTTAAGTTTTTAATTTTTTTATTTAATATATCAAATTTTAATTTTAATGTCTATTTTATATTTTCTTTTTCAAGATTTAACAACGTTTTTATAATTATTATATATTTTTATCTTTAAACAGAATTTCTTTATTCTTTTTATCCAATTATCTATGAAGTTATTAATTACTATTTTTTAATTCATATATAATTTGCTATTTATTTTTGAGCAATTGATCATATAGATTCCCAATATAAGTTATATTCTAACTTTGTTCTTTTTAATTATAATTAGATTAGATTTTAGGTTTTTGTTTATTTTATAATTAATTTTCTATTTTTTTGTTTTTATTTGGTTTAGTCTCTTCTTGAATGAAAGTTTTATTATTATAATTATTATTGAATTGCATTGTTTAATACATTTATTAATAATTATAAATAATAATTAAGGATATCAATTTGTATTAATATAATTTTGTTTAATCTGTTCTATGATTTACTTAGCATGCCATCTATTTCCTTGTATATTGGTAATTTGGAACATATCATTTGCTATTTATCCATGGATTTATACATTTTTAATATCTTCATCCATTCCATCATCCAACTAGAATTTCATTTTCATTTGATATTTCTATGCATCAATTGAAAAGTTTCCCTTTATTATGTATTCTAAATCACCTATATTAAGTTTTATGTTTTTGGTATTATTGCATATATGAGCCATAAATATAGAAAATTATTTAGGATCATCTACTTTAATTTCTTGTTGTCCTCTTCTCTTTTTCAATGTTAATCTATTTTTATATAAATTCCATTGAGTAATAAGATTATTAGTATCTTAATCATTTTATATATCTCCTCTATATTTCTTTTGCTAAAAAGCATAATTAATTTTATCCTCTTGTTTCTATCTTTCTTTTTCTAATAAAGCTTTATCTTTAATAATCTTACGTTCTTTCATTTATTTCTCTATATCCTCTTGCATTAATGTATCTCCTTTATACCAGGCATGATCCTTGATCTCCTAGATACTTATTCTTTTTTCTACTTTATAAGAAAACATTTTATTGATCAAATCAATAAATGAAGGAGTGAAAAATCCCATTGGCTTCTTTTTAGAATGTGATATCCAGAATGCTTATTGCTTATTATTAGCATGAAATTTATAATAATAATCTTTAGGATCAGCCTTTTAAAATGGAGGTCCTCCTGCATACATAATAAATAATACCACTCCTAAAGCAAATATATCTACTTTTTGTCCATCATAATTTTTAAATGATATCTATGGTGCTCTATATCCTTCTGTACCTAATGATGTATGCAATTTACCTGAAAAATCTTTACCTTGAGATAAACATGCAAAACCAAAATCTGCAATTCTCATTTTAAAACATTCATCAACTAAAATGTTTTATGGTTTGATATCACGATGACTTACTCCTCTTGAATGAATATGTTCAATAGCATCAATTAATTGACAAAAATATGTTCTAGATAATTAAGTTGAAAATCGTCCTGTACTGCACACATAATCAAATAATTCACCTTCTTTAGCAAACTATAATATTATTGAATAACATTATATCTTCTATCCCTTCCTTTTAGTATAGATTGATTTTTCCCTAACTTACACCACATTAATCAGATTAGGATGAGACAATTTATTCATTATCTACAATTAGTTGCGAAGTATTTCAATTGTAGCTGTCTAGGGATTAAACCTTTTGATCGCTACTAGTTGTCCCTTTTTAGATTATGCTAACTTTACCTTAGAATGAAGTCCTTAACCTAAATGTTTCATTATCCTGTAATCATCATCCAAAAAAGCATATTGCTACATATTTCTTTTATATATTATTAATAATATACATTTATCTTATGAACATTATATATCATATAAAAATAAACATAATTATTATAATCAGAATCTCACTATTTAGATGCTTTAGTCTTTGCTTATTGGAAAGCATTAAATAAATTTTGTGTCAATCCTATTTCAGCATTAAGTGCTGCCATCTTCTTTTGATATTCAACCAATTTATCTTGATTATTTTTAGTTTCATTATTCAACAAAGCTTAATATTTCTTAATCTTATTTTAAGAGTCAAGTAATAAATGATTTTTATCTAATAATTCCCTTTTAAGTTTCTCATTAGCATTTGCTTTTCTATCTATTTATAATTGCATAGAAGCCTTAATCTGGTCTATTTCAGATCGTTTAATAGCTTCTAAATCAGCTTTCAATTTTTCCATTTATGATAATTTCTCTCTTCTAGTATTATTAATCTCAATAAGTGAGACTGATCCTTTATTCCTTTCTCCTCTTAATGCAATATCTATTTATTTAACATATTATGTCATCTTTTTTTGTTCTTGTTGCATTGCTTAAATAATATTTTTCATTCTTGCTCTTTCTTCTTCACTAATTTCTAATTGTCTTTCTATATCTCTGATTTGTGCTCTAAATGTTTTTTCTTTATTTCTCCATTTATCCTATAATTCTTCTCTATTAATTCTTTAATCTTCTCTTTCTTTTTGTCTTTATTTCCTCTATTCTTTCCATTTTAATGCTGCTTCTCTTAATTGTGTATCTTGTTCTTTCTTTAATACTGCCATCTATTAATGTAAAGACATAATTTATCTATTTTTGGTCTATAGACTCAAATTAGCCTTTTTCAATTGATTATCTAAAAATGCAACATTTGATTGATATTCTAATGTCTTAGTATCTTGTTTATCTTAAATGTTTCTATATGTTTGATGTAGATTTTTAAATTCTTTCCCATGTGATTATTCATTCTATCTTATTTCTTTTATCAATTATTGAATCCTTAAATCTCTATCTTTAAGATGATTCTAATAATCTTCAATCATAAGTTAATTCCTTCTAATAACTTGTTCTAATTAACTATCTTTCTATGAAATAATATTTCTTAAATCATTAGATTATTGTTTTAATGAACCTTCTTTAACATTATTAATTTCTCTTAATTGTATAATCTAATTATCTGATTCTTTTAATAATCTATCTTTCATATCATACATCTATAATTCAATAAGTCTTTTATCTTCAAATGCAGTAATCTATAATTTAGATAATTAATCTTTTAATAATGCTATTTCTTATTCATAATATTGTTTATTTCTTTTTTATACTTGTACCATCTCATCAATCTATTGATTCTTAAGATCAATTAATCCTTTTAATTTATCTAATTCACTCATTAATGTATGATTCTATTTACTATATGCTTATTTAATAGATGTTAATTCATAATTAAATCCATTTTACATATCTTTTTTAGCATTTAAAATAACATCTTGTTGTTGTGCTTTAAGTGTTTCTGCTTCAGTAGCATATTGATTTTTTAAATTAGTCAATTTTTAAACTAATTACTCATTTTCATTTCTAGATTGTATAGTCTTATGTGTCTTATTATGTTATTCATTTAATTTTTGATTAAGTTGTTTAGTAAGTCTATCAATTTCAGAATGTAATTGTTCTTCTTTCTTAGATGCCTCAATTCTACATATTTCTAAATTATGAGTAGAGTCTTGTTCAAATTGAGTTCTAACTACATTTAATTCATTTAATTTCCTTTTATCTGCTTCATCTGCCTTCTTTTTCCAAAATTAAACTTAATTAATAAGTTCATGAATGTCGTTAGATAATTTAGAGTTCTATTGAGCTTCATTCTCATATTTCTACATTAATATACAATCCTACATTTTTATATTACCTAGATCTCTAACTAATGCTTCATTTTCTTAAGCTAATCCATTATTTTGTTTAAGCAATAAATCATATTTAATCTCAAAGTCTTAAGCCCTTCTTAATCTTGCCCTTGCATTAGTCAACTCTTATTGACTTCTTGCCATTTCCCCTTCTAATCTACTTATCTTTCTTTGCATAAAATTTTAATCAGACCTTAATGGACTATTATCTCTCATTCTACTGCTCATTTTATTATTATTAATAATAAATTTATTAATTTAACATATTAAAAATTAACTTAATACATTACTAATACAATTAATCAATACTCCACATTAACATAAATAAACAACAACCACTATTATCACATTATAATGTAATTCAATAGAAATCTAAAATCAAAATCTCATCTCCACCTATTATACATTAAATTAAATGAAGTTATGGATAATTAATTACATATAAGAAAAAGAATATAAAATTTAAAATGTTTTATTACAAGTATAATCATTTTAAAAGTGAAGGAAGAACATATAAGAAACTCATAAATTAACTTAAATAAAACAAAATACATAAAAAATACATACAAACCAAATTAAACCTATATTGAAATATATAGATCAATTAATAAAATATTATATATATATATATTATATATATACATTATATGGAATATTAATATTTATGTAATAATTATAATAATAAATGTCAATATAATTATTAACGCGTAATAATTATAATAATAAATGTCAATATAATTATTAACGCCATGTAAAAATCTAAAGAATTCAGGGTCAGAATGGTCTCGACTAAGGTTAAGTGATGCCACTCCTGAGGTAGAAATAATAATAAGAATTTTTTATAATAATTGATATTTCTGTAAGCACAATTGGGTGGTAGATAAAAGAATAATGTCAACAAAGAGTTAGATTAGATAATCTAGTGAATATATGTTCTAAAAAGATAGAGAATAGACCTAATCATAAAAGAGCTATATTGATTCGAGGTTCATCATATCTTAAATTAAGTGAATATAAATTAGCTATGTAAGATGCAAAACAAGTGGTTTTACTTGATCCAACTAATCCATTAGCACATTATCTCTTAGGTAGACTATTATAACATGATGGGAAAGTTGATGAGGCATTAAAATAATATTCATTAGTAATTAAATTATAACCTTCTCATGTACATGCTTTATTTGCTAGAGCTGCTTGTTTTAATAGAAAAGGATAATTCCTTCCTGCTATTGATGATTATAATAAGGCTTTATAAATAGATTATAATAATCCAATACAAATGAATTCATTAAATAAAAGATCTATGAAGAAACAATTAAATGATGATTCTCTTGATCAACCCTAAATGCAATTAATATCAAATAAGAAAAAAGAAATCACTTCATTTGATGATTAATTAGATGCAGATAAATTACATGTAAAAGGATATGAAGCACGTAGAAAAGGATAATTTATTAAAGCTATTGAATTATATAGTCTTGCTATTGAAAAGAATAATTCACATTTTAAATCATATTTTAATAGAGATTTGCATATGATAAAATAGGACAATATTAAGATGCTATTGCAGATTATACTAAAGCTATATAGATTTAACCTAATAGTTCATTTTGTTTTTATAATAGAGCTATATCAAAAGATCGTAATGGAAATTATTAAATGCAATAAGTGATTTTACTTAAGCAATCAGATTAGATCCTTCTAGATCTGATTATTATCATAATAGAGCTTTTACATTCAAAAAGAAAGGAGATTATAGAGCAGCATTAGATGATTATTCACAAGCTTTATTAATAAGTGGTAATGCTAAAACATATTATAGTAGAGCTTTATGTTTTGAAAAGATTAATTAATTAATATCTGCTTAAGAAGATTATAAAACAGCAATTCAGTTATAAAGTGATAATGCAAATATATTATTTCATTATGGTACATTCCTTTAAAGAATTGGGAAAAGTAATTAAGCTATGGAAATGTTCAATAAATGTATCAAAAAGAATAATCAATTAAGTGGAGTTTATAGTGCAAGAGGACAAATGTTTGAAAAGAATAAAAACTGGAATGCAGCATTCATGGATTATTCAAAAGCTATATAGATTTAACCTAATAATGCTATTTTTCTACATAATAGAGGATGTTGTTTAAGAAGTATGAGTAAGATGGAATAAGCAATGTAAGATTTTGAAAAAGCACTTTCTCTTGATTCATCTAACCCTGCTTTATATAATAATGTTGGTTTTATTTTACGTAAAGGACAGAATTATTAAAAGGCTATTGAATTCTATACTTAATAATTGAAAATCAATCCAACTGATAAAGCATTCATGAATAGAGCTTATTGTTTTGCTAGATTATAGAAATTTAATTAAGCCATTGATGATTACTCAAGAATACTACTTGGTAATAGACAACATCAGCACTCTCTATATAATCGAGCTATATGCTATTAACGATTAAGTAAATTCTAATAGGCTATAGATGATTTTACTACCTGATTAAAATGAATCCTTCTAATATTAATGCTTATTATAATAGAGGATGTTGTTATGATTCTATTGGGAAACTGGAATTAGCCATTACTGATTATTCAGCTGCATTATAAATGGATTCAAAATGATATATAGTTATATTAATAATTACTCATATTCATATATCATATTTTATATATCATATATCATATTATTATATATCATATATCATATTATTATATTCATATATATTATTATCATTTTATCATACTTGTATATCATATTCATATATCATAATATATATCATATTCATATTCATATTCATATTCATTTAAGGAATGGATTAAACAATTATGGGACAATAAAGTGTCCTAATGCCAAATACAGTATGATACTATTTTTAGTTGTTCTTAATATGTTTTTGTGACTAGTCAAATAACTACTTTTATATGAAATAGGAATAAAACTCACTGTAAATAAAGTTAATAATATTAATCTAGTCCTCTAATCATAACTATTTATATTTTGCATCTTCCAATTGGTTATATTTTATGGCCATTCATTTCTCCATTTAATTAAGTTGCTGCTAACAAAGTTGGAACTTAATTGATTACATTTATTTTTTGTCCATTGTCCCATAATATTAATATAATATGACTCTTCTACTTAATCCAATGTTGTAATAGATTATGTTTAATAAGGCATTATTATCTATATATATTATAATATAAACTCATAAATCCTTACTCAATGTATAATTATTTAAAGGTTTTAATAACATTTTATGGCTATAATTCCTAATTTATGTAGTGGAATATATTTAAGCACATCTTATTTTTATAAAGAAGTATATTGTTTTTCTGTTATTTTTTTTAGTTTGTTAATATGAATATTCAAGTTTTTACATAATTTAACTGGTTTTTTTTTAATATGTGGTTGATTGAACTTATTTATTATTTCCTCTACTTGCTGATTTTAAATTAATTGCTTGAATTTGGAATTATGTAATAATATAAACTCTTTCTATAAACAATTATTAATAATATCATTTTAAAAGTTTCGATAGGCATGACCAATAATATGGATGGAGAATTAGTATAAGCATTAAATATTCGTCTATCTTAATAAATATTTTATTTCAAAATAAGTTCTTCTAAACCAAAAAATTATTTATTCACATAACTTTTATTAATATTCTATTTTTTTATAGTATCTTTTACAACAATATCTCTCCTTTTAGCACAATATAAATAAATTTTATTTTATGACCTACTTTATATACATATTTCAAATATCCTAACTTGATTTGATAAGCAGATCCTGCTATTTATTTATAATTGTTATTTTTATGATAAGGGATGATTTAAGAGATAGTCATTTTAACTTTCTTCTTCTACTTCATTTATGTTTTTTTCAAAATATTAGTGGAATAACTATTTTAAATGACACCTAGGAATGAATCCTTAACTGCTTTTAATACCACATCACCAATATACCTAGAAGTAAAAAACTTTTCTCCTTAAAATAAATATACTATAGTTAATAAAACTTTCCATTCAACTTGATTGATTAATTATTCTATTTGAGTTGATCTTATTAACGATGTCTATATAATGCAATCTATCCTTCTATGATTAAGAAATATGAATCTATATTTTATTTGATTTCATTAACTTTACTTAATAATAATTAACCTTTAGAATAACATTTACCTTTAATAAACTTAGCTAACTATCTAATCTACTTTTCTCTCACATTAACATATAAAAGTTTTTTTTTGATATATTAAGCTATTTTTTCTATTTATGATGTCTTTTTCTAATTTTTCATCATCAAATATTTTATATTCTATAATTATGTATCGTTATTTTAGTCCTATATTTTAAGCATAGTAATTAATCTAGATGTTTTTCTCTTCATATTAATAATTAAATAATTTATAATCATTCTAAACCCTCAATAAAACAAAGAGTATAAAAATTATTATAAGTAGCTGCCCCTACAATCTTATATGTATTATCAAATAATATATATCTTTGCATTTTAGTTGAATTCCCATCATCAATGATCATCCTTATAAGAGCCTATTCATCAGAATGTGCCTTCGTAATACATTCACCTACATCTCCAGCAAATTAAATATAATTCCTAATACGTTCAAATGTAGTTCCATACTTATTAGATTGATGAGTCAGATATTTGTTTTAATTCATGTTAACACAATGATCAAATGCACATTTACTAAGAATATAACTATAAATGATCTCTTTAGATTGATTCTTCTTTTATAACCATTATATTGATTTCTACCATCCATTCTTACCTTCAATACTCATATATTTCTCCCCTTATATCCGTAATGATAATCCATCATTTTAAAACTTATCAATCTAATTTTTATTTGTTTACAAATGATAGATGGTTTTTTTTCTAATATTATTTAACAATTCAACTATATTTCTACTTTGTATTTAATTAAATTATATTCTTGTTATTTATTATTGTTGTTGTTTTATGAATTCTCTAGCTTTATCTATATTATTAAGTTTCTTTTTATATTCTAGTTAACAAATTTATCTTTTCATATTTAGATTCATTTGCTAGTTAATTAAGTCATTAAGTGCAGTCTTTAAATAATGTTTATATACTGTTGGATAGAGTTATTATAAAGTTGTATAATTTTCAAAAAAACTAATAGAAGACCCATTATTATAATATCATAATGTTCAAAAAAATCATTAATTTAAAAGACATGCATCTAATTGATAAAGTGACATTCTTAGCAAGTAAATATTATTAATAAGAAAATACATAAAAATTACAGATTAACTTTGTTCTACTCGTATTGATAGTTTCAATTAACATTTCAATTAAGTTAGTTCATAATATCTACCAGTATATATATAATAAGGAAACAATCTATTATAATTGGTTTGCTGAAAAGTATCCATTAGGAAGAAGTACTTTCTCTTAAACTGAGTTAAAGTTATATGATGAAAATTTAGAAAAGATAAAAAAACTTAATTAGTTGTATCAATTTGTTAATGGAATGATATAATTCAGAGATGAAATATTTTATTTGAATAATAAGCATCAGAGATTAACATCTAATTCTAATGTATTCTCTTTTAGAACTTAAGTCTCTAATGAATTTATTGAAGATGTTGCAGAAAGTCTTAAAATTATAATGAAATATTGGGCAATTAGAAGATTACCCAGAATGGAAAGATAAATTCACCAATTAAGTAGGATATTAATTACACATGTTATGCAGTGCGGTTAATGTAGGGAAATAAAACATTTCGCATAATTCAACAAACAAGATTATTTTAAATGAATACAAAATATTATATTAATCACTTCCAGGTTACTTTCCTGAAAAATGTTTTGAATGAGTATTTAGCTTTTGCATCTTATGATGTATCTTATATAAGATGAAAATACATATAATGAGAAAATATAAGATAAATACTGGCCATATCAGTTACATAGAAAAGATATTAATGAAAGTTAAAGCAAGTCCTAACATAATAACTATTATGCTCCTTTTCCATACATCCATATCCTGTATCCCTGGTATCAGTGTAGTATCATCATCAAAAATAACCAGTTGATTGATCAGTTTTTTCATCATCATTTAAAATCTATGTATCCTTTTATTATTACTAGTCCTAATTCCAATTTTATTCTTAAGAACCAATAGGACTGAAGAATTTAAGAATCAGTTGCAAAATGTATACACCAACTACAAAGCTTATTATAATATTTTATGTTATAATAGATCTATAAACTAAATATAATCCCATAATTATACAAAAAGTCCATCGAATCTTTTTAAATGGAACGCTTTTATCTTGCAATTTAGATGATAATCTGATCATTTAAATTATTATTATAAATAATTATTGTTTATAATTATTAAAATTTAATTATGTACATAAATATATATATAATATTATTATTTCTGTTATAATAAAGCATTAATTTTTATATTTAAGTTATTTAAATTATTATTTAATTAAGTGGAATAACATACATTAATTAAATTTATATAATATTAAAATATTTTAATTAAATTTTCAAGTTCATAGATAAATATGATGATGCATGATAAATTATCAAAATAAAAAATAATAAGAGAATTGCCAAGTAAATTAGTAAATAGAAAAAAGAACCAGATCAAATACTCCATACATGCGTAACCCTATGATCAATATAAACAATGTTATCAATATATGTAAAATGTATAACTAGATACCAATAAACAAGATCGTAAAAAGCATAAGTAATCATCATTACCTATGAGAGAAAAAGGTATAAGTCTATTGGTCGTCAGAGACCATTAAAGGAAGAAAAAACTGTTATTAAACTTAATAAACATAAATTTACATTCAATAATTAAAGCATTCCTATTAATTAAAACATAAAAAGAGAATCATTAGAATTAAAAATAATAATTTTCCTAATATTAAAAAATAGTAATTTGCAGATGATAAAATTTAAGGATATAAGTCATTAAATAAATAGGCAAGGGGAGGATATGCAACTGTGTATTAAGCATAATAAATTAAAACAAACAAACGTGTTGCTATTAAAATTTATGATAAATTAAAACTGCCTAGAATTTCAAAAATCGAAAATATCAGGATTTAAATTGAAATACTCAAAATGTTACATAAATTTAAACATCATGGTATATGCTAATTATTGAGTTCTAAATAATGTAAATCACTAATTTATTTAATCATGCCTTTATATAAAGGTTAATCTCTGAATAAGTATGCCAAATCAGAATAAAAAAAACTCAAGATATGGTTTAAAAAAATCATACAAATTGTGATTTTATTATAATAGATGGGGATATCACATAGAGATCTTAAAGCATAAAATATACTTTTTCATTAATAAAAAATAATTCTAATAGATTTTGGATTTGCTTTAATTCTTAAAAAAGATTAATTTATTGATACTTTTTGTGGTACTCCTTTGTATATGGCTCCATAGATAGTAGAACGATTGAATCACTCCCCTTATTTATCTGATAGATGGAGTTTAGGAATATTGTTCTTTTATATAGCTGAAGGGTATTATCCTTTCAATGGAAATTAATAAGACTAGCTTTTTTATAATATTGCTCATTAAGAAGTGCGTTTTAGTAAAACACCAAAAGGGTTACGTAAAATCATCAGATCTCTGTTAAGGAAAAATCCACTTTAAAGAGTTAATCTTAAAACATTACTTACATTTACATGGTTTATTTAATGAGTTTATATATATTTATTGAATTAAATTAAAATTAATATTATTTATGATAAATGATCATTTTTTATCTGCATTGGATGATCCTTTCGTGGCTCCTACTCCTGGTCTTCCATGTTTGCATGGTTTATAACTTAATGAAAATTAACCCAAATATCTTCCTATCATATCAAATTTGATTTCCACATTGTTGAAATGTCTTCCACTATAACAAGCTACGATATTACCTACCATTTCAGGCATGATAATTGCATTACGAAGATGTGTTCTTACTGGTTTGGGCTTTTATCCAGGTACACAGTTCTTTTTTGATTTTCTACATTTCTTTAAAAAGTTGTCATATTTTATTTTGATTTTTCTTGATAATCTCCTCCTCTGCCTTGCTCTAAACAAATTTACTAAATCACTTTGTGGTAATTTTTATAACTAATCTAAAGTTTTTCCCCTATATGTGTATTTGCTCATAAGGATATTCTTCTTTTCAACTTCAGCCATTTAATTGATGATAATAACAATAATAAATAATAAAGTTAATATCACTTTTATTAATAATTATTCTGTTTTTCATTAATTTTTTAGTTATTGCTTTAATTGACTTTTTTAATCTATTTCTTTATTTTTAATAATGATCCTTCTAAATGATCAATTACTGTTTGCATACTATTCTTAAAATTTTCTTTAATATTTTAACAATAATTACAATTTTATGAGACTTTAAACATATTTACTTACGTTTTTTTCTTAATAAATAATTATTTCTTTTATATTAAATTATTTTTTATTTTATCAACAACATAGTCCCTTTCTTCAATCATTCCCATCAATTAATTCATATTTTAATTAAAAGAATTAATATCTTTGTCATTTAGATTAAGCATATTAACTAACTAATTTACTACTTCTTTGTATTTATCATTAAATTTTTATTGTAAATAGAAGATATACATAATCTTTTCATAATTGTCTTTATCAAATTTATCTTTTTTGATTTAAATGAATTATTTTTCTAAGATCAGTTTTAAATTTAAATTCTACAATTATTACTCATAACATTTTATTTTTTACTAAGTGGCTACATTTGAATATTGTTTACATTTGAAGTTCATTTTCTTTTTAAAATTATATCTATTTTTCTTTTCAAATAAATCATATTCTTCATTTGTATTTTTTATAATAATATTATCCTTTTATTTGACTAATTAAGTAAGTTTTTCATTTTAATATTTGAAAAATATAGCTTATTAAAAGAGTTTAATAATCTCTAGTTTAGATTATTAATCAATCTGAGTATTGATAATGGAATACAATTATGGTTTGTTTTGTTAAATAAAATGTGATATTTATTTAATAGATTTTCCAATACCCACATGTTTATACTTATTTTTTTATTTTTTTTACTCATCACTAAAATCACCATCGAATTATTTCTATTCAAGCATACTTTTAGTTTTCAAAATTCTCTTCTTTGACTCAGTTGCTTTTTTAGAATTGATTGTGACAACATTATTTGATAATATAATTTAATTTTATTATTATTATGAGAGAGAATTTTAATTTTATTTCTTACTTAGTAATTATTCTCCGAATTGCTCTCCTAATACGTTCTTCAATTTATTTTTTATTTTTTCAAATGTCTCTATATTTGTATTACCAAAATGTTTATTCTGAAGTTTAATAATAAATTTGAGTACTTCAATAGCCTTCTAATAC
The DNA here is from genome assembly GCF_963383615.2 of Lipophrys pholis. NCBI lineage: Eukaryota > Metazoa > Chordata > Actinopteri > Blenniiformes > Blenniidae > Lipophrys > Lipophrys pholis. Next base: position 41,603 of record NW_028292210.1, read on the forward strand.
TCTTTATTAACTTCTATAATATTATCTACATTAATCTTCATAAATCTAATTTATTGCTAATATCTTTTTTTCCAATAATTTTTAATTTAGTCCTTCTGATAATTGTATTATTTAATTGATATCTTGAATAATCTATACAGTTATTTATATTTTTAATTAAGGATATCATAACTTTCTTTACTAATAGTACAATTTTTCTAGTCATTTATTTAGGAAATAAAAATCAGTTTCTATTTATCTGTTTATTTCTTTGTAATATTTTTATAAGATTTTTAAAAGAGGATTTTAGTCAATGGCCTTACTTTTTTTATTTTAGTTTTATATTACTATGCAGACATATAATATTTAATAATAAAAAAATTAATTTATATTTTTTATTATTTTATATATACTATAAATTTATATACAATTCTTATATTCACAAATTAATGTTTGATCAGAAAATAGGTAAACATTGTTTCATGAAAGAATGTAGACAAAAAGACTGGATTCCTATTCAATGCAAATATTGCTTAAACAACTTTTGCTATGAACATAACTCTATTTAATCTCATCACTGCTAAAAATTCAATAATGATGCAAAAAGAGTATTTGAATGCCCTGTATGTACTAAAATAGTAAATAAAATACCTTCTCATACATATGATTAATCATTTGAAATACATATGGCAATGTAATGCAATCCTATTAAAAAAGTATAAAAAAAAATTATTAAGCTATGCTATCATTGTAAAAGTAAACTTAATTAACTTAATCAATTCAGATGTAAACAATGTAGAGAATTTTATTGTGGAAAACATCGCATACCTTAATAACATGCATGCAGATGATAATAACTTTAAATATTTTTGAATACCATATATATATATATATGTTAATTGATTTAATAAATTAATACAAAAAAAAAGAGGAAATTATATTTTAATAGTAATAAATCATTTCCTTTTACTTTTTATAATCTTTTATTTTTCTTCCTTTTTTCTTTGTACTTATTTTGCATTTTTTAGCAAGTAGCAATCATCTCAGCCAATTAAGCTTATAATTAAACTATTCTTTATCTAACTAATAAAAAAAATACAATATCATTTTATTAGATAGCCTATTAGAGTGCATTTTGAAGTTATTAAGTAGTTGGAACATTTTTGGTCTTTAGATCTTTTTTGTTCATAAATTTTAATTTAAATATAATTCATCCAATTTTTATTTATATTAATTAGTATCAATTTAAATAAATTAAATAAATGAATCACACATCAATATACAACTGCCTCTTTCTTATAATTTATCCTTAGTTTTAGATAGATTTAAGAGGTTTTTATGCTAAATGAGTATTGTTTTATTATCTTCATCAGAATCATCAACTTCATCAAGCTCATATTTTTAATATTATACTTAACTAATATTATCAATTTAATCAAATAGCATTGTGTTATTTAATACCTTCTTTTTTTATTCTTTAATTTCTTTAGTATTATATTTATTATTTAATTTTATTTATTATTTTTTATTTTGATAAACTTAAAATAAATTTTTTTAAGATTTATTCATAACCAATTTTTTAAATGAGTCAATTTGAATCCTTTTATTGTTATTATAAAATTTATCTTTAAATTAGTGATCTGAATTTTCATTGAGAAATTGTAGACATTCTTCAATTAATTTAACTTCCCTAAAATCATTATGTCTGCCTTGCAAATAAATCATTTTTTTCTTTTTTTTAATTAATTTATAAATTCTTTAACTATGTTAACAATCAATGAGTTCATCTTCTCTTGATGCAATAAGTATAATAGGAATATTGAATTATTATATCTTTTCAATAATTGAGTTACCCTATAGATCTATATCATGTTCTTATTTTATTCTATTAAAAATATAGTTTAAAGGCCAAGACAGTAACATTCTTGGTAAATATGTTTTTTTAGTGCCTAACTACAAAAACAATTATCTAATCTAACAAAAAGGAGAGTCAACTATCAGTCCTTTAATAGACACTGATGGATATACTTGAGTGAATCTGATTGCAGTAAATGCTCCCATACTTCTTCCCCATAAATAAATATTTTTATATTTATGTTAAAGGTAATCTACTACACTCTTAAGATCTTATGTTTAATGAATGCCCAATGTAACAATCTAACCTTATGAATGACCACATCCTGAAAAATCAAATGCAAAAAGACTAAATCCATTTTAAAGTACACTTTCTACATAAAATTTAGGATCGGCCCTACATCCCGAATTCCCATGTAAATAAATAATGATTCTTTCGTGATTGTGTATATAATGAGAACATTTAATTTTTTGTTTTTTTTATTAACGATCTCAAATCTTGCCTCTTGACCTCCCTTCCTTGATATTTAAAACAGGAGGGCCTAAATCTTTCTCACGGTAATGTATCCTCAATGGTCTTATTATCGCCTTGATTAATTCATCGATATACCCGGGATTGTCCATATTCATATCGTTAAATAATTATAATTTAGTTGAAATGAATTCTTAGTATGATTTAGGCAAACTTACCATGTTTGATCATAGATATATAAATATTTAAAATGAAGATATACTTCTGCAAAGAACTGCATAAACTTTCAAAATATTTACTTAGAAATAGCCAAAATATATCTTTAGTAGAAAAATATCAGAGATAAACAACCATAAGAACATCAAATACATAATTATGATAAAGCTAATTTTAAATTGATCTTCCTAAAGGTAAAACTATTTTCCCCAGAAGCAAAAGATTGCCTGAAGACAAAATATAAACAACCTGGGAAAAATTTGCTAAAAAAAAGGCATTAAAAAAAATAAAAAATCTAAAGTATTTGATTAAACTACTCAGACTTGGGTACCTCGCTGGGGAGCACATAGTATTAAGAAATTGCAGAATAAAAGAAATATCGTTGCAGAGGATAAAGATGGAAATGATTAATTTTAAAAACAAGCTATGAAGAAAAGATATGATAAAGATAAACAGCTAATGAGATAAATCAAAAATAAGAAGAATTGAATATAGATGATTATATTATATGAATATCATAAGAATAAATTCATTATTCATTTGTTTAAATATAATAAACATTCATTTTAAATATTCTTATTAATTGATATAATTAATTGATAAATAATAATTTCTAAAATTTTTATGGCATTATCAATATTATTTATAATTAAATACAACATAATTTGGTTATCATATTTATTGTTATTCAAAAATTTTTATTTAAAAATATTTAAACAATGTTAGTATTAATTTTAAAAATTCAAAAAATTCAAACTAAAGATTACTAAGATTAGAGACAACAATTTTTTACATAAAATATAGCTAGACTAGCCATTCTACACCAATTGCCCGCCCCCCCCCCCCCGGGCCTTTTTGAAATGTAGATTGACTATTCTTGCTGTATTTTATGTGTTGTCTACTAATTTTAATAATCAGTTTAAATGTTGTACTTAATTTTTAATTTGAATTACATTTATTACTTTTTTTTGACTTCTTACTTATTGATCTATCTTATTATATATTAATTATAAAAAAATTATTTCTATCTTAGTTAATATTTTTCTCGCATTTTTTTATATTAAAATAAAAACTTTGTAGTATTCTTTATTATTTCATCAAAGAATATAATTTAATTTATTATTTTCTTTAATGCAAATTTCATCCTTCCTATTCTCAGATTAAATTTTCTTATTAGCATATTCAAATAAATCACATTCAATTATTATTAATCAAATAATTAATAATCTTTATAAAAATACATTTAATTTTAAATCTAATCGCTTTTTTGGAGCATGGAAGAAATACTAATTGGTAGTATTTTATAAGAATGAAGAAAAAAATTTTAAAAGATAATATTTTTTATGATCAATGTATTTTTTGAATATTTTGTGTTCTTAATATATTTCTTTTTGGGTATAAAATGGTAGTCTAGCTAATGTATCAAAATTAAAATTATCATGATTTAAAAATTTCTTAGAATTCTAGATTATTAGAAATTTATAATGATCTTATTCCTTTTAAAATTACAGATAATATATTAATTAAATATATATATCATATGCCCGATCTAATATATATTATCCTACCTCTCTTTTCGATGGAAGGATATCGATTTGAATTTTTATTGATATTTATGAATCATTTCATCAAATATTTTTTATTTTTAAAAAAAGAAATGATTAATTTTTCTTATACATTTTGTATTAATCAAATACTATATAAAAAGGATTATTCTAAATATTAATAAATGGAGGAAAGTTATATATTTTTAATATCAATAAAAAAAAAAATAATCGATTGTTGAAAAAAACTTAACTATTTGATGAAGATTAAATTATAATATATCAAAATAATATTATCTTTGAATGCAAATTTCCTTCATTTTTTCTTGTATTTTCCTTTTTTGCATATTCATCTAAAATATATCCAATTATTCAATAAACAATAATTGGGGTTGGGTGTAGAATGGCTAATCTAGCTTAGAATAAATTACTTGTTAGAGTATGCAAGGAATCATTATATTATTAAATTATAAAAAAAAAAAAAAAGAAATAAATTGCAAATAATCTTTAAATAATTAATTAGTTTAAAAATAATAGCAAAAAATTTTATGATACTGAACATAAATATTAAAAATTGAAATAAGAATAAGTATAATAATGAAATCTGATATTATTTAATAGATTATTTGACAAGAGACCATTTCTTTATTTTAATTTTTTATAATCTCAAGTCTTAAAGAGATTATTTATTGAGCAGTAAAAAATACATTTTAATTTTAAATATATACTAATTATATATCAATTGTCCCTACTCTTTAAAGTATAGAAGGATACTATTAATCATGGCATTAAATCTATTATTATTTAATTAAATATTAAAAGAATTAAATAAAATTTACTTAAAAATAGAATTATATTAAGTAATGAAGAAAGTTAAATATGATATGATTTAATCCACCCAGAATGATTATTATTTATAATTTTAAATTTCTTAACTTTTTAAAATTAATTTTTTGTTAATAATTTATACCTAATATAAATACTAAAAATGTTATAATAGATATAATTTAAAAATTTATAATTTATGTTATAAATCAAAAAAAAATTATCTTTGATTTTATGACTTATAGATTAATCCATCCTTTAATAATATATAAATTAATATGAATTTAATTTGGGAATATATATATTAGTGCAATCAATTATAATATTACATATGATAAAGATGCAATAGTTGTATTCTTAGTTTTAATATGAAAAAAATGCTATGTTAATCACCTAAATTTTAGGAAGGAAGCTTTTAAAAAATTGATATCACTAATTCTGATACATAAGCTAGAGCCATTCTACACCTAACCCCAACTTTTAGTTACTAAAAATGTGTTGGGAGGAGTAAATATAGGAAAAAAAATATTGAAATTTGTAAAAGATAATATTTATCATGATTATATATTTTTTTCATACTGCTCTTAATATATTTTTTTTTTGGTATAAAATGGCTAAATTAGCTTAATGTATCAGAATTAGTATTATCATTATTTAAAACTTTCAGATCTTTATATTGATTTTATTCCTTTTTAAAAATGACATATATGTTTAATTTCAGAAGATAATTTAAATTATTTCTCGCAAAATTATTTTAAATAATATTTAAATATATCTAAGTTGCTAGACCTTTATTTCAATTAAATATATCCTCCTCTCTTTTTGAGCTGGAAGGATGTCTATTCTAACCATTTCATCAAATATTTTTAATTTTTAGAAAAGAAATGGTTACTTTTCTTATAAAATTTAACAAGAAATCTTATCTAACTATGAATAAATGAAGGAAAATTATATATTTTTAATATCAATAAAAAAAATATATAAAATTTTGAAAAAGCTTAACTATTTGATGAAGATTAAATTATAGTATATCAAAATAAATTATATTTTTTAATGCAAATTTCATCCATTTTTTCTCATATAAAACACATCCAATTATCCAATAATTAATAATTGAGGTTGCTTGTAGAAAACTTGTTAGAGTATGCAAGGAAATCTAATTATATTAAATAATCATTATATTATTAAATTATATAAAAAAATATACGAAATAAATTACAAATATAGAATTCTATGATATTGAACATAAATATTATAAATTGAAATATTATTTAATATAAATATCTTATTTTTTTAACAATAGACCATTTAATATATCTTTTTAATTCTTTTATAAAATTATTAAATCATTTTTAATTTATATTAAAATAAATCTCAAGTCCTAAAGAGATTATTTATTGAGCAGAAAAAGATTAAGTTTAACAGTGTATTTTTAAATATTTATACTTAATTAAAAGTCGAATAAATATTTAAATTCCTAAAATAATCTTTTATCTTATATTAATTGAGCTCATATTTGCCCATACAATAATTCTATTTATGAACTATCTTTATTTCTTGTATAATTTTTATATAGAGTAAATGATAATAATGTTAATTATTTTTTATATTGATTTTAAATTCTCATACTACCATGATTTTAACATCATTAAGGCAATCTAAAATTTATTTTTTATTTAGTTTACAAATATTGTAGTCATTTTCGTAATCTTTTTATATTATTTGCTTATCTTTTTAAATTAATTTTATATATAAACTTAAGTACATAAGAGTCTGATTATAGAATTATTGTTTATGTATATCTAATTTTAAAAAATATTTTCAAATTTATTTAAAATAACAATATCCTTAAATAAATAAAGTAATATGCGATATGTTATTTTATTGTTGAGTATTATATATGAAATAGTTTCTAAAAAAATCTATTTTTATAACTAAAGATTTTAAATAAGAAAAAATAAAATTCCAAAAGAATGACAAACTAATTGTAAACCAGCATTTTTATGACAAATATTTTGAATAATCAAATTTGATACTATTTTTAATTTAAACAAGGTGAATTTATATATGAAATAATTTTACCCCAAATTGAATTTGATTTGTGAAATTAAGGTTTGATTTAATACTTTTGATAGAGGATGCTTCTATCATATGAGAACCATTTCATTTATTAAGATATAGTTAATAATGTTTCTATACTGAATTATTATATTTTGCTATATGGATGATGAGAATAAAATATTAAACTGCATTATTCTATAATCATATTTAATTATTATTCATTCATCCATTCAAGAATTTAAGTAGGTTTTTATTAAATTATTTATAATAATATTTATAATATTTTTAATGTTGTTAAATTTTATTTATCATTTTATTGTTCTTATTGAAAGAAATATGTTATTAGGTTTATATAAATAGGTTTTTATTCATGAAATAAATAAAATATTAGTTAGTAAATATTATAATATCTAAATATTTAAGCTTTAAATGCTAATAAAGAATAGTCTAAATTAATATATTATTTATGTTTTTATAAAAATAATGATTCTAAGTAACTTATATTTAATTTTTGTAATTATTAAAAATTTGTTCCATAAAATTTATAAAATTAATTACCTTTAAATTAATTTTTTCTTTAATTTTATTAAATTAATAATAAAATTCACATTTTTATTATACATTTACTGAATGTTTATTATTATATAATTTTATTTTTTCGTTAATCATTCCTATTAATATAAAAATACTTTACTATTATAAATGAATGAATAATTATGAAATTTATAATATATTAAATTAAATTGACCATTCATTTTAGTGAAATATATTTATAATTTATTTACAATAATTAATGCTTTAATTTATTTTTACCTTGAAGATTTATAAAAAAGTAGTTTTAATTAACTTTAGTTATTATTTGTTAAAATTAATTTTAAATATTCTAAAGATTATTATAGCTTTCATATGTTAATCTTAATTATATTAATATTTACAATTATTCATAAATATAAGTAATACTTATTTTAATAAAATTTAAACAAATTTAAATTTCATTTTAAAAATGTTTTGAATATTAACATCATTTAAATATTTGAAAATCAACAAATTTAAATCTTGCTTCTTTAGTAATTAAATAACTTCATTTTAATATATCTGAAATTTATTATATATTTTGTATTTAGTAGGTCTTGCTTAATATTAATCTTAAATTTATTTTAATTTTTACATTTAAAAATACTATAATGAATTTATCTAATATTTATTTATAATACATAATATTTATTTATAATAGATTATCATGTATAAATTTATTTAATATATAATATATAAAAGATGATTATAATTTTATATAATCAAGAATTGTGTTAAAGAGCTTTTATTATCCAATTTTTTTTATATTGATTTTCTTCTTTTTATAAATATATTATGGTAATAGATAACTACCTAATACTAAATTAAAATATCTTTATCTTTGTTTTCCCTTTAAGAACTTTAATTAATTACATTTTTTAATTATTATTTATTTTTTTTGAAAATATCATCAAATAAGTTTTCATTTTTATCATAATATTATTTAAATTTTTTAATACTAGAATGAACTCTAAATTATTCTTTTATTTTGGAGGGAAAAAATGATTTATGTATTTTCTTATAAAATTTCTGATATTATATTTATCATTTATCTAAACTAAAATTTAAAGAATTGAAATAGTTTAGTCACTAGATAACTTACATGAAAGATGTACATTATTTAGTGATTAAACTATCCCTTGATTTTAAGTCAGATTTTATTTATCTTTAAGATAATTTTAAGAAATCATTTCATCTTTTTATGGAATAATTTTATTATAAAAAGAACAATCTTCAAGATTAGATTTCGTCTTAATACTATGCTATGGTTCTATTAGTTAAGTTTTATAGTCATTACGAAGCCATTTGATATTTTAATGGTTCCTTAAATACTTTACATCAAAGAATAATGACATATAATTTATATTAGGTTTAAATAATAATGGAGTTATTAAAAATTTTTTTATAATAAAAATACTCGCAATTTATACTATATTATTTTATAAAAAAATAATGTTTTATCTTGTTAAATTGGTATATATATATCAATTTCATTTAATTAAAATTTTTTATAGTCAATAATACTAAAAAAAAAAAAAATATTGAATTTAATTTTTAATTTTCTATTAATAACTAATTTAAAAAAGGATTTATAATTTGGGTATAAACTTCAAAAAAAAAAAATATATATCACTTGTACGATCTCTCTTTTTAAGCAAAGAGATGTCGATTCCGATTTTTATTAATATATTTTTTTGAAGTTTAAACCATTCTGAATCTTTAAATTTGTTATCTTAATTAAGTAATGATAGTAATAGATAGTATATTATTTAAAAATTTTGAATTAAACAAAAATTTAGTATTTAAAATAGTAAAAATAGTCTAAAAATTAAAAAATAGTAGACAAAAATAAATAAAAAATATGGAGAATTATAATATAATATCCAAGCAAATTTTGTTTATATCTAAATTCAAATTTTAAATATTTTTTTAATAAACATATATAGTAATATTAATATGATAAGTGATATATACTTTTTTTATTTAGTATAATAAATATTTGACGAGATCTCCTAATGGATGAGGAAATATGGTAATAAATTTAATAAGATGTGTCCTTTTTTATTAATCAAATACTATGATAAATGGAAATTGAATAAAGTATTTAAATATTGATTTCTATGTATTATGTTATTGATTATTTGATAATCTAAAAAATTTCTTTAAATATAATTCTATAAAATATAACTTAAGAATGAATATTTTGAATGTACTTTAATATATATTATTACATTATTGTTTATTTATGTATATTTAAATATAGAATATAATATTTATGAAAGTTGAACTATTTTAATTAATCCAGAACAACTTGTAAATATAAAAATGTGAAATATATGCAAAGGAACAAGTAAAATTTAGGAGAATGGCACTTACTTATCTCTTTATTATTAATACTTCCATTGTATTATTATGATAGATCATTTAAATATGTTTAAGCATTATTTTGCTAACTATATTTACTCTGTTGAACGCTTTATTATATTGTTTGTTAGAATACTACTTGATTAAATCATTGATAGCACAAAAAGATTAGAACATGAAGAAAATATTTATTTGCATAAATTGCTATATTCTTGCTAACTTACTGTAACAAGTCTATATTCAATAATGGTATAAGTGGATTGAAATATTTCTAGCATTCATCAATTTTAATCTCTTAAACAAGATTGCTTTTAAAATAAAATAATTGGAATAAATAAGGGATAAATTATTTATATTATGATGTGTATGAATTATCAACTTATATGTTTTTTAGCTATTTTTGATAGAATATTTGCATCTATTTTCTTTTATCCAATATTAAATTCTTTAATCCAATCACTGCTATTTTTATTTATATCTATTTTATATGTTTTACTGGAATAAATATAAATTTAAATTAATGATTCTTAATAAATTTAAATGAAAAATTTATATTTATATTTCTTTAAATTTAATTAAATAGTATTTTTTTATTTAATAGAAATTGCACCAATAAGTGATAAAAAGTTCGCTTTTTACTATTTATAAATTGATATTCTTCCTTTTTTATAAGAAATCTATTTTAGTTTGAATTACATAAACATATGTGTATATTAGTATGATTCTAGTTAAATAATATTTTGTTTTTTATTAATTTCAAATTAAACTTTATTATGAAGATAATTTTGCTTATACTTACCAATATAAACAAATTAAAAGCTTTACATAAACTTATCCAAATAAATCCATTGTTAATTAGGATTTTATCTATCATTAATTAAAATTATATAATACTTCTACTTTTATTTAAAAATTTATTTTATATCTAATATTTCATAAAATTTAGCATAAGTTAGTTGAGCAAGAATCAAATATTCACAATGAACAGCTTATGCGATTCTTTAAATCATTTTTTTTAATTTCACACTTTGAGTTAAATACTGTTTACTTTATTAAAATTATGCTTTAAGGGTAATTTTTGACACATTTTAATTTAATTTTAATTTGGATTATTATGGTCTACCTATTCTTGACTTTATTTTGGATTACATTTTAGATTATTATACTTCTTATTTAACTTTCTTTATATCAATAGTATCAGACATGCATCCTAATAAAGTGGATAATATTTATCAAATTGACCTTATAGTTTTAAACTTTCAAATATGCTTTATATTAAATAAGGCCAAATTTATGATTATTTATTATACCTCTATTAAGCTTATACTTAATGTGGTTTCCATTACCCATCTATGTTTAACCAAATACTATATATTTTTGAGCTTTTCGCATAACTATCATCAAACTTTTTAAGAATTTATTTGAAATTTGATATACAAATTTGGCTCAGAAATGCCTTTAACCCCTTATTAGATAATGATGATTTCTTTAGCTATGTAACTGATTATGAATATGGTTTGTTAATGCTAAATAATTTTAAAAAAGTTTATTTTTTTTAATAGTTTGCACTTTTGGTTAGCCTATTGTATTAATTTTTTATGCATTTATTATATGATTTTCAATATTAGGCTTCAATTATTAATTTTAAGATTATAATAATTCATGTTTAAGCTTAATGATATTATTAATATCATCAATTAATTATAACTACTTACTTTTAGTTTAGTTTTTAAAAATTATTTTTATTTATTCTTATAAAATTAAACCAATCTTGAAATTTATTTTTTCAATTACTATTTTTATTAAGGTATCAATTTAATAATATTTTTCATTTTCAATTACTTCATTTAGTCTAAAATATTAGAATATATTTAAGATTTTGATAATTATGATTTATTTTTTTTTAAATTATATTTTGATTTATTAAGATATTTAAGCTTGTTTTTACTTTCATAAAGTGATTATCTTTATGTTTAATAAAATTTCTTGTTATCTAATTTCTAATCATTTTAAAATTAATATTCTAATGGAATCTATTTAGATAAATTATTTAATGCCATTTATTTAATTTAACTATTCTATTCTTTATTAACTGAAATACTTTTTTTATTATTTAATTAATAATTATTTTTTTTAGTAGTCAATTGTGATTTTGGTCTATTACTATTTGATTTAAGCATATCGTTTCTTTCAATATTTTAAATATTATGCAAAGCTAATTATTATTAAAAAGTTTTATATGATTTATATTATTATGAAGAAATTTGATTTTATTTAATTACTTCATTGGCCAGCAAAACTTTTTATTATATTTTTTTCTTTCTTTATTTATATTTCAATATTTTGTATTAGAAATTTTTAAATCTAGTTTAGATTCTCTTGTTTAAATCAAATAATTCTCCATCTTTTGATTTTGATTGTTTATTATTAACATTATAATAGTTATTATATAATGGATTTTTTTTTCTTTTGCAAAAGTATTTTTTAGATCTTTTTATTTATTTTATTTTAAGGCTTTTTATTTTTAACAGACAATTTGTCTTTCGTGTTATAAAATTCTGTTTATTATTTAAATTCTTTTTAAAATAATTTTCTTCCTAAATATATTTGTTTTAATTATTCTAATTTCTACCAAGGTCTGATTTTCAAAACCCATTGTTCAATATCTTTATTATATAGAATTGTTTTCTATTATTATGGAATCCTATATCTATATAGATAACCATAACTCATTCACTTAATATATTTATTAATTAAAAATATTTTTTTATTTCAATGATATTAACTAGCATATAGTTATTATTAATTATACAAACTATTTTATTTATAAAAATGAAAAAAAAAGAAATAACATAGGTCGGTTTGGATTATGATATACAGTATTTGTAAATTGAGGTTCAATAATATCAATAGAATCGACATCCTTCCATACTAGGTCCTACAAATGATATATATTTATTAATTATAATAATAAATAATTAATGATGTCAAATATTGTTTTGTATCTTTGCTATTAATTTATTACCAATAAATGTAATTTATGCATTTTTAATGCAACCAATCATATTAAAGAATCCTTTTACTCTGTTAATTTTATAATTGCTTTATTATGATGAAGAACTTGATTAAGAAACAATTACTTATTATTCTTTAAATTTACCTTGATTCATGAATTATGCATTAATTTAAATTCCTAATGATTTATCTGATTATTATTAATTTTACTTTTTAATATTTAATTTTTTCTTGTTTTTTTTTTATTTTTTTAAATTGTTATTAATATTTATTTTTTATTTATTCTTATTTTGTATTTTTATATTATCTATTTTTTAGATTTTAATATTTATTATCTATTTTATTCAATTACCTTTTTCTTATTATTTTTTTTATTTTTTTTTTATTTTTAATTTATTATTTAATTTCTTATTTTTTTATTTATTTCTTATTTATTTCTTATTTATTTTTATGAATTTATTTACTTTATTTTTTACCTTATGCGTTTATTTAAAATTATTTATTAGATTATTATTATGTATTAATTAATTATTCTTTTTTAATTTCTTATTAAAATTAAATAGATGATTAAGATTTTAAATATAATTTTAATTAATCTTCTTCCATCATTTTTTTTCTAGAACTGTATTAAGATTTGGTCTCTTCAATAATATTTTAAATAATTTTTTATGATAAATGATTGACATTAACAATTTCCTATTCATTGGTAGAGTTGACACTCTCTTATAATTCCTAATAAAGATTTTTCCCATAAACTACTTAATTATTCCTAGCAATGAATTATTAAAAATTTCTATCTAAAGTTACTTATTTGTTAAATTGTTTTATCCTATTATATCTGGAATTATTATCTTCTTAATGTAAATAAAATGAATTTTAGAATTATCCTTAATAAAATTTTGAATTTATTTTTAAAGCTGATACCATATTTTCATATCATGAATTTTTTATTCTCTATAAAAATCATAAACTTGCATAAGTGATAATTTTATAAAATTTTAAATGGTGGAGGAAATATAGATTAAGACTTTGAATGTAATATACTATTTATTTTATGAAAGTTATTAAGAATGATTTATTTAGCTACTGCTTAATAATTAAATTTAAGTCGATCTGATTTAAAATAAGAATATTTATGCACAAATGAATGATTATATGTACATACTTTGAAACTACATGGTTTCCCTCTTAAAAAATTTTTGCAATACCTTACTGATAAAAATAATACTTGCAGTTACCAAATAATGCTTTAATGTTATTACTCTGAATTTAAATCAAGTTAATACACTAGTGAAAATAATACAATAAGAGCAATTGCACAGTCTAAATCATTTTAAAAATGTATGTAAGCATCTTTCCTTTAAAAAGAAACAGTAACTTTAAGAATATGTCCATATTGTCCTAAATACTCTTTTCTTTTTAACAACTAGTCAAGTCATTTACCTTGTCATCCAGAATAGACGAAGGAATACCATTCAGGTATAACATTGTTGTTTGAATCCTCCTTAAATCAAAGAGACTCTTTTTGCATATATTGATATGATATCTCATGAACTCATTCATTATTTGAATACAATATTATAATCTTCATATCAATTATTTAATTTAGATATAAATCATGGTAAGCTGCATTCATTGTGTACCAGAAAATATTAGTTATACTTAAAAAATTAATTAACTTAATAAATAACATAGTTTACTTTTTTAAAGATATTTAATTGATTATTGATCAAGAAATTAACAAAGTCTTTAATTAAATTATATTTTATCCAAAATAAAAGGTTTTTAAAAAGCAGATGTTTATAATCATATTATTATGTATTAATATTCATATACTTAATGGACTTTAATATTCATATACTTAATGGACTTTAGATAATAAAATAATTTTTAATGTATACTCAAATTCATTACTTAAAAAAAAATATATTAAAATTAAAATTAAATATAAAATTAAAATTAAATATTTCTTTTTAAACACATTTAAATTTAAAAAATATCATTTATTAATTAATATAAATCTTAAAAATAAAATTTAATTATCCAATTACATCTCTAAAATATGCATTAAATTATTGATAAGTACTATGATTCTAATTAATAATAAATTATTAAAAGTCCTATTTTAAGTCATCTTCCCTTCCATAATTTAAGGATGTTTCTTTACATCATAAAGTTTACCAATATATTACCTTTTATACATAACCTTACTATTCTATTATAAGCTTATTATATAATTTTATCTCTTTAAATAGTATGTAATCCTATGAAATCATTAAAAATAATATATAATCTATTTAATGTTAACCATAATGTTTACATATAGTGGTGAATTAATCATAATTAATATAGATATTGCATGTTTTTCCCATTGAAAGTCTTCATAATCTAATTTCCCTACTTTATATATATCCATATTTTGATATATTTTAGATATAAATCTAAATCCAAAGATACCTCTTTTATTAAGTGAAAAAATAACTTTTTTAAAAGTTTCCTTATAATACTTTAATTAAAGTTTTGATCCTCTGGACCAATCATAATCTTTTATTGTTATTTGCTTTTACTAGTAGGAACAAATAAAGGTTAAGTAGTCATATAGAAACCACTTCCTTTATCTTTATTATAGCATTAACTCTAAAGATGAAAGCCATATATTTATTATTATAGTTGGAATAGTAGTAATATTTATTAGTAAAATACTTATCTCATGTATTGTAACAATTATTTGATTATTTTATTCTTAGTAAATAAATGTTTTTGTTATTGACGCCTATTTCGTTTATTCTAGCTTATCTTATCTCTGTTGTGTTTCTTTATATATTGACTAGTGTTGTATGCTTTATTGTTGATTAAACTGTTATAAATATAAAATTGACTGAATGAGTAATAACTGAAATTTTGATTATATTTTTTAATAATTAATATTATTTCATAATAATAATGATGAGGGCAAAACATTTTAATTTATCATTGAAGACTCTTAAGTATTGTTTATCTACTAACAACAATACCAATCTATAATGTTTGAATATTAATAACAGTCATAGAAGAGATTTTGACTTAATATCTTATAAGATTAACTAATTGAAGACAATCAATACAATAAACTTGAATAATATTATTCTTTAGGCCTAAAATAAGTTGCTCATAAATTAAGACTTGACAAAATAATTTTTGTACTAAAAAGTCTTTGAATAAATTTAAAATTATTAGTTTAGGTAATTATAAAACTTGTTTGGCATACAAAACATTTAATAGTTCTGGACTTAGGAAAATAAGTAAATAAAAAAATAGATTAAAGACTTATTCAAAAAAAATGTTTTCCTATACTCAAATTAAAAAAAAAATAATTAAAAATAAAAGTAATAATCTGATTATAAAGGAAAATAAATTTAAACTAATTCTATTAAACCTGAATAAAAAACTATTAAACCTGAATTAAAATAAAATAATTAATCTAAAACTCCTAATAAATAAAATAACAAACTAGAATTAAAATAGTACATAAAAATTATTAATATAATTTTTACTTTTTTTTTTGTGCTTATTACAACAACAGTCACAACTCTTCAATTTTATTATTCATTTGAATAAAAGAGAAAATAATAAGCTTTGTTTCTATAACTTGTATAATAAAATATGATAAAGGTATAAAACAAATTATAGAGTAAATTAAAAGCCAATATCAATTTCTAAAGTGAATAATAATTTAAAAAACTTGTTATTGACTTTTGTAATAAAGAACGAAAACAAAATAAATATGCTTTATTCATCTAAGGATAAAAAGGAATAGGAAAATCTATTTTCTTAATGAATATAGCAAAAGAACTTAATTCTAAAAATAATATAAAAGATAAAACGAATAATAGATTTGTAGCTTATTTTGATTTAAAATAAAGATAATAATTAAAAAACTATTAGAAGTAAATTAACAGATTAGTAAAAAGAGTAAAACATTTAACTATAATTATTGACGATTTTCAAAAGTGTATGTAATAACATAGTGATATAAACAATTACATATTAAGAGTAGCACAACAATTTGAAGACTTCAATGTAATACTTTGTAACAGTGAAAAAGGAATATTAAGAAATCCCAAAATTTATAATAGCGCATTTAAATGCTTAATGGATTATAATTATATCAGTTTAAAGGATTAAATTAAAAATAATATTAACAGGTAATAAAAGAGTTAAATCTAAAAAACTAATATTCAGATAATTTTATCCTAGCTTAAGATCATTAGAAACATATTTTAAATCTCAAAATAAAAAATGGAAAAATTAATAACAATATTACAAATATTAGAATATATCATAATTAAATAGGATAAGATCTTATTTTTAAGTTTTAAAAAAATAATTTGATTAATATGAAATAGGTAAAAATATATACATGCTTTAATAATTAATACAATAAAAATAAATTTAATATTAATAAAATTTTTAAAAAGCTGTAACCAAACATATTGTTAAAATTCATGTTATTGAGGAAAGTTTAATCATATATGAAATTCACCATTTTATGAATAATATGATAAAAAGACATATAACTTAAATCTTTAATTAATATAAACATAGTCAGCATACTAAGACTAATAAATAAAAAATCGAACAAATACTTAACATTATCGATGAAAGAAAAAGGTTAATTAAAATAGATTCATGACATCAATATTAATTATGCTTTATAAATATATGTATTTAGTAATTAATTATATTTATACTTAATTCTAATTAGCAAATAGTCTCAAAAATAGTATCTTTATTTCAGTATCTTTTATCCTCTACTATTTTTATAGTTTTAATTATATTGTTTAATTATTTGTATAAATAAATATATTTAAATTTACTGAATGAGTGATAACTGAAATTTTGATTAAAAATTCATATTATTAATAATTTATATTCTTCTAGAAGAAATAGTATGACATGATTATTAATAAAAATTTATTTAGATCAATTACTTTAATATTTATTGAGTCCTTCTATCTGTATTCTCTGATTCTAAGTTACTTTAATGCTGCTTAATCATCATTTCTAATTGTTTTACAGTATCCAAGCTACCCTTTAAATAATTTTTATCTTTATTACCCTTCTGAATAGACTTCTGTAAGTGATCTATTTCTTATTTATAAGCTTTAAAGAAATATCAATTTAGGACATACTATTTTAATATATAAGGATTAATTACATCAGTTCTTTATTGTATTTTTTACTTAACTCTGTTCAGCTATCTTCTTTTCATTTTATTAATTAATTTTATGATATTTGCCCATTATCTCTACTTTCTTTTCATAGTAGTTTATTTAAAATACTTTTCTAAATGCTTTTTCTTTAATTGTGCTTCTCTCAACATTTATGATGAACTAGCACTAGTCTTCTGCTTTTCAATAAAATGCTTAATTTATTCATTAACCTTTAATTGTTCTTATTTCCTTTTAATACTAGCTTCATACATTGAATCTATTTTACCTTGCATTTCATTTAATCAATCGTTTGTAAAGCTATTTAGATTAAATGAACTTTTGAATATCTTTTTAAATGTTATTTATATCTCTTATGACTTGATTCAAAGACATATTCTGAGATAATAAAGTTTAATTATTTTTACCAATATCTTATACCTTATAATAATAATACATATTTCAACATTTCATTTACCATTGTATTTAGGTTGCTCTTTATCCAATTAATTAAGTTTTAATATAATCTCAAATTGTTCAATAAGGAAATCCATCAATTCAAATATTATTTAATAATATATATATATTTGAATTTAATAAATTTTATATATATATGATAATATATTATTAATACTATTTATAATATATATTAGGAATGGTAGCAGTTGTTGAATCTTATAAATATCTTGGTCGTATCTTAAGTTAAATTAAATTCTTTTATTATTATTATTTTAATTAATAATTAGTTAGTAGTTAGTAGTTAGTAGAGTAGATTATTATCATCTAAACTAAACTTTATATTGTAAGAAAATATACATTTATTTAATTAAAATAATATCAAGGATGGACAAGAAGACGTCCACGGAACTCTGATGGTGGCACAATGTTGAAAAACCCTTCCATACCTTAATTGGGGTTGGGCAAATGATTATTATAATTAAAATATTAATTTATATAAAGAATAATATTATTTAATTATATTTAATAATATATAATATATATAATGATTTGGATATTTTCCATTTTTATTACAGTCAAAGCACAATACAAAGTGACTGAACATTAAGAGTTTTAAAATGGTGTCAAACTACACTTACAGTATACAGGACAAAATTAATTTTATCTCAAATAAAAAAATAAAGTTATCAAGAATCCTATTTTCATTCTTAAGACATATACTTAATTAGATTTCGATTTTAAGATATATGATAGTGAAAATACTAGATATTAAATTCCAACAGGATTTCCTTTCCCTAAAGATAATTACCAAACTCTTAATTATTCCCTCTCTTAAAGCATAATAAAATTCAATTATAAAGAGGATCCATTTACATTCACTATTACAAGAAAAGACTCAAATGAACTAATCTTTGATTCATCAATTGCATAACTAATTTTAACATAATATTTACTTCAAATAGGAACTAAATTGAGTACTCAACAAGTATATGGTTTTGGTTAAAGATTCTCATAATTCAGATTAAAAGCAGGTAATTGGACAATAATGAATAAAGATCATCCATTCAAAATAGATAAAGGTCAATATGCAGGAAACACATATGGTCATTACCCTATTTATTTACAGAAAGATAAAAATAAATAATGGTTAGTAGGATATCTTAAAACATCTGTTCCAATGTCTATATAAGTTAAATAAAATAATACTTAATACGATATAGTATATAAAATGGTAGGTGGTATAATAGACTTCAGATTCATTTTAGGAAATTAAAAAGTAGGATAAAAAGTTGTATCTAAACTACATCAAATCATTCTGGTCAATGGGTTTTCATCATTGTAGATATGGATACTTGAATGTAACTAAAGTAGAATAAGTTGTTAAAGGATATTAATCTAATGATATTCCTTTAGATGCAATATGGTTTGATATTAATTATATGGAACAATATAAAGATTTCACTATTGATTAAACTAATTTCACATTAGATCATATGAATGCTTTAGCATAGAAATATTACTCATTTTGTTGATTTCTTTAATTAAAATGCAGATAAATATTGGGCTAAAATGTTATAACTCCTTTATGAAAAACTTAAATTCTCAGGAATTTGGTTAGATATGAATGAATATGCTAATTTCTGTGAAGGCAGTTGTTATACTCAAATTCTACTCCTATATTTGATTATACAAAGGATCTACCATATAATCCATGCGGTAATTAATCTATATAATATCATGCAATATCACTTAATTCAACATTAGTATAATCAACATATGCAAATATATATGGTTATCTTAGTTTTTTGCAACAATTTGCTACATTCTAATTTCTAACTTCAAAAGTTCAATTATCATTCATAATTTCTCGATCAACAATGCCTGGCTCATCTCAATATTCATTTCATTGGACAGGTGACAATAATGCAACATTTTAATTTTTAAAAATTAGTCTTGGTTCCCATTTCTTACATAATATATGGGGAACACAGATGGTAGGTAGTGATATATGTGGATTTGGGGGTAATACAACTTAATAATTATGTGCTAGATGGATACAAACTGGCGCATTTTATACATTTTCAAGGAATCATAATGATATCTCTTCTATTCCTCAATAACCTTATGCTTTAGGGCCTACTGTGTTATAGACATCAAGGCAGGCATTGAAATTGAGGTATTCATTATTAAAGCAGATTTATACATTTTTTGTTGTGAGAAAAGGATTTGGTACTATTTATAGACCTCTTTTCTTATAATTTAATTCTGATGAGTGTATGAATGATACAGTTGCTTAATCACAGCATTTATTAGGTTCTATTTTAATGGTTGCTCCAGTATTATAAGCTAATAAGACTAGTAGATAAGTATATTTCCCAGGTTAATGGTATAATATCCAAAATGGCAATTATTATTCATCAAATTATTAGACTATTGATAATGGGTTGAATGAGACAGCATTGACATTTTTAAGGGCTGGTTTTATATTATTTAAGCAAGATACTACTCATGTGAGTAAGACTGCTCAATTGAATAATTAATTTTAGATGGTTATTGCAATGTAAGGTAATAATTCAGTTGCTATTGGTCAGATTTTATCTCTTGGTGATTATAATAGAGATTTGCAAATTGAGGAATGTATATTGACTGAATGTTATTATGTAATGCAAGCAATTGTGTCATAAAATCATCATTCTTTAAGATTATTAGTTGAATATTTAGGTCCACCATTGCTTAATCATTTAATAAGCATAAATAAGATAACAATCTACATGAAGGATAAAACAATAAAAAAGTAGATATCGTAAATAAATATTAATTCATCACGTACATTCCTAATAAACTTGATTTGAATAAAATTAAATATATAATTAATGTCCAAATAATAATAGTTCGTTTAAAGTTAAATTTATGAAATAGATGAATAGAAAGGACAAATGGCAAATGAATAGAATGAATTTCTATATCGTATGATCATGATGAAAAATAAATGTATAGAATAGTTAAAATCTAATAATAAGAACTTAAATTGCATTTAAATTGATATTGATATCTATGTAACACTCTTATTAGAATTAGTTTATATATAAGATAAAATGGATGGAAGATAGGATCAGATATTATTCAAAAATATTTCATCTTATCATTAAAAGAAATAAAGAATATGCAAACAAATATCCAAAGGATGGAAATGATCATAATCTTAAGTCCACCATTATTAAGAAAGATATCATCATTGATAAACTAAATTCATAGGCCTTTGTTATAAATCAAAAGATACATTGATCTTTAATTGTTCTTATTTCCTTTTAATACTAGCTTCATACATTAATTTAATCTATGTTACCTTGCATTTCATTACATGTTGTTCTTTCTTAATCTTTTATTCATATTCAAACTTTTGTTTCATCATATCTCTTTTTAATCAATCGTTTGTAAAAGCTATTTAGATTAAATGAACTTTTGAATATCTTTTTAAATGTTATTTATATTTCTTATGACTTGATTCAAAGACATATTCTGAGATAATAAAGTTTAATTATTTTTACCAATATCTTATACCTTATAATAATAATACATATTTCAACCTTCTTCTTAAATTATTGTATTTAGGTTGCTCTTTATCCAATTAATTAAGTTTTAATATAGTCTCAAATTGTTCAATAAGGAAATCCATCTATTCAAATATTATTTAATAATATATATATATTTGAATTTAATAAATTTTATATATATATGATAATATATTATTAATACTATTTATAATATATATATATTATTATATTATTTATATGAGGGGTTGGGGTTGGGGTTGGGGTTGGGGTTGGGGTTGGGGTTGGGGTTGGGGTTGGGGTTGGGGTTGGGGTTGGGGTTGGGGTTGGGGTTGGGTTGGGGTTGGGGTTGGGGTTGGGGTTGGGGTTGGGGTTGGGGTTGGGGTTGGGGTTGGGGTTGGGGTTGGGGTTGGGTTGGGTTGGGGTTGGGGTTGGG
>NW_028292209.1:0-40000 GCF_963383615.2 Lipophrys pholis
CCCAACCCCAACCCCAACCCCAACCCCAACCCCAACCCCAACCCCAACCCCAACCCCAACCCCAACCCCAACCCCAACCCCAACCCCAACCCCAACCCCAACCCCAACCCCAACCCCAACCCCAACCCCAACCCCAACCCCAACCCCAACCCCAACCCCCTGAAGAATCATCGCGAGGCTATGCATGTACACAAAAAACCAATGTCATTATTATTCCAAATTCATAATCATTAATGGGGAAATAATTTACGGTAAGCATAAAGAAAAGAGATTACAAAAGGCCTGCACTACCCAGTTACTGTCAATCATCAACTCACTCATTTAGAATAGTCTTTCACAAGGGCCGTGCTCGTAGACAACGAATAAACCACTTGAGGCAAGATTCAAGCGGACAGAAATAGATAAGAATAGGCTCTTCTGCAGATTAAAAGAGAAGCTAAATGATCAAAGGCTTTGAAAGTGATTGAACCTTAAGAGAATCTGTCCAGAATTAATGAACAGACTAGAAGATTATCACAGTAAAATTATTCAATATCCAAACAGTGTAAAGATTCTCCCATATGCCACTAAAGGCTGGATCAAGCCAAGAGTCATTTAGAATCATAGATTGGAGGAAAATGAATTAAAAGAGAAAATTGTCAGTAAACTGCTGGAAAGTTGTAAATTATATTAACAGTTTAAACTCAGTCCATAGGAAAGAGTCGATCGAGTCTTTCAAGCTATCAATGAGAATCGACAATTGAGAGTAAAACAATTTGTGTTAAAAGATAGGCTGCTTGTCTTGAGGAGACCAAAAAGGGAAAAGTTGGTCTACACATGAATGCAGACATGTTTGCTATTTTTGGTCTATCATATTCAAATATGATTATTATTGTCATCCTTGTTCGATTGTTCTGTCATCCCATTTAATTTTGTCTTTGACAATTGTTCATTAAATAAAATTTCTTCTTTCAAATTTGCTCTTGTTAATGAAGTCTATCGAATTAAAGATTGTTTCCTAGTTGGCATGAATTCAATCGTTAAAAAATGGACAGTTATCCAATTTCAGTCGATATTAATAAAGTAGATACTTTATCTTGAATTAATTCCCTGAATGTAAAAGCTCTCTATTATCTATTATGGAGTCACATATATTTTGTAGTGGTTGTAAACTTCTGTAATGCTATCATAGATATTGAGGAGTTAAACACTTCAACTTGAGCAAAGAATGCAGCTAATGTCCTCGATACTCTTTCTTGACTCACATACAAGTATTCTAAATACTCTCTCTTAGATTGTGATTTTTTATTGATCTCTTTTGTCTTCAAACTTGATGTGAAAATAAATTGTTGCGTGGAGAAGCAATAGGATGCATTTGAGTATGGTTGAACTGTGTCGGTAAAGAGACAGAATGAAGGAAATTGCTTTTTCTTAGACTGTGTTACAAACATTTTTACCATTACTACATAAAAGTAGACATGATTATTCTTCAAATCTCATTTCGCCATCATATAAGACAGTTTAACACTTTGTAAATTGATATTCTTTTTCTATTCTATTCTAAAATGATCATATACAGATAAGTATCAGTTAGCTCATTCTCTTTCTACCTTTATCAATTACAGTTGGCAGCTTGAACAAAGATCATATTCACAGCTTGGACAGTGCAGGGTTCTCTCCTTGCATCTCTACTTGCAATGCTGACAGGCTATGGCACGCTTATTACACCAATAACTCCATCCCAGTTTATGTCCCTTGGGACAGATCTTGCACATGTGACAGATTGCGTAACAGGTAACGTTTTATGGACAGACGTAGTGCAGATTGGAGGCTGAAATTCCACACAATTTGCACACAAAAGCAGATGTAACCATGACCAACTACCTGTGATGTGTGGGACAACTCATGACTGTTGATTAACTCATATAAAGTTATTCAATGGACATTTGCTTTACAAAACAATTTAAAATTAAAGGCAGTGAATTGTTTGTTCAGATAAAGATTATTTTGTATAGGGCAAGCACCACGACTAAATATAGCATCAGTGATGGAGGGCCTAGCCAGGTTATTAGTAAAGGTAATAACGCGGTCCCCAATGAAGATGAAAATCCGAATACTCCTAAACAAAGAGATGAAAATTCCTCAGGCAGTACATTCAGAGTGTGCACTAGCGCATAAGCCCAGCCCAGACACAGCATCCCTTTGGTGAGCAACAAGAATCCATAGTTCCCGAATATGAACATCAATACTCCACATACCAGCTCAGCAATCCCCAACCACTTGAGACAAGTGACCGGAGAAAACCATCGCAACATAATTCTAGCCGAGAAGTAAGCTAGAATTTCAATGGAAGCACTGTAGGCTTGTTAAAGGTAAGAATTGCCATTCCCGATGATAACAAAGACCACTGTATAGATGCACATTTGGTAGATGCAGTAGAGAATAGCCAGTTTGCAAAGATTCACTAGGATAGAACAGTTTTTCGTGCATTAGATTAGTTGCTCAATTTTTTTTAATTAGCTGTTCTAGCCTGATGAAGAAGGCATTTTCAGCAAGAACAGCATCAATATAGAGAAGAAAGCCATGCCAGTCCACATGAAGCATACTGTCCGCCAATGAGGGTTCAAGATGAACAGTAAACAGATCATAACCTATCCAATGCTGTATACTATGTCGATCATCACATTACTGTGGGCTCTTAACACAGGCGATGTTTAATACTCAAGTACAAAACTGTAGTAGATCAGCGATACAGGGATGATACACAATCCCATCATGAAAAGTGCATAGGAAATATCTTGCATTGTTTTCGAGGCAAGTAGTAAAATCAAGGAAAGCAACCCTCCCGCCCAGCACAGCCTCATGATGAACAGTCTCCCGATGATGTCTGACAGAACATTTAAAACCACAAAGCCTATCATGGAACCTAAAAAGAACATTGATTGTGCCCCGTCCACCTAACCCTTTTAGCATTTGTAGATCTTATCAAGAGTAAAGATGAAGGAAGGTGGAACAGAGGTTGGCAAATAGCTGACCCATTCCTCTCGTGGTAGTGAGCATACGAACTACTAGCACTCCGAACTCACCATCCCTACACACTAAAACGGCGCATCTTAGAACAAAAAGTAATGCCCCATGATGATACTGCTAGTCAGAAGGTTCAAATAAATCACGATGCCAGTACCAATTCCACCTACTCCATTAATCATTTATTCTACTTATTTAATAAGTCTCCTTTTATTAATAAATTGAAAGAAGCGAATGTCCCTTTAGAGCAGTAACAATGAAGAAATAAAGAAGATTAAAAATACTTTTAGCTTAATTTTTCATTAGTCCATTGAAATCCATTTCCTCAATTTTTATACCTTCACCTGCCTCCCACTCTAACAAAGCTTGTCCAGCACATACTCTTTCAAACGAGGCTCTACATTCCAGAAATCCAAAAACTTCATGAATTCTTCAACCCCCATCATTTTTTTTTTCTCTCCCCAAACACACAACACAGTATCTGCTGATTGCCTCATCTTAGCAGTAAGCTACATGAACCCATTGTTAAGCTCGATGAAAGGTACGAACATCTATTTGAACAAAGGGTTTTAAAACAGTTCAAGACAGGAGGCTCGTTCTGACTCCTAATATTGCAGACACTGGTTGATCAGGTGTTTGGACTATTTTGAAACATCGTTCATGAAATTTAGCTTTTATTCAGATCTAACAGCTTTAAGTACATCTGGCTTAGTTTTTCCTGGAAAAGGAAGTTGTTTTTAAAGCAACTCGTAAAAAATGACTCCTATAGACCCAGATGTCGATCTTGCTGGTGTAGGGATAATCCTCTAGCATTTGTGGAGACATGTAGGCAGGAGTGCCTACAATAGTATCAAATTTCTGCTGGCTGTTAAGGAACAAATTGCTAGAAACCTTCGCAAACCCTAAATCCCCAATTTTAAACTCCTTGTTGAGATAGAGGATGTTTTAGGGTTTAAGATCTCTGTGGATGATGTTGTGCCGGTAGAGGTTGCTAAGTCCTACCAAAATCTGCCTCAAAATTTACAGAGCCTCTTTCTCCTCAAAAGGTCTATCTCTCTCATCCATAAAGTTCCTCAGGCTTTTTTCACAGAGCTCTTGGAAGACGTAGATATTGTGGTCAGAGATATGCGCCTTGACAAATTTGACAATATTTTGTTTATCTTTGACAGCATTCATGTGCAACACTTCATTACGAAAATACTCTTATAGCTTTTAATCTTTGTTAACTCCTTTGAGCTCGATGATTTTGACTGCCATGATTTCCTTCGTGGCAATATGTTAGCATTCGTAAACCTGTCCGAATCCACCCCTCCCCACCTCCTTGCTAAGATTAATTTTAAAGTCACCTACTTTCTTACTATGCATCTAATAATTAAAAGGCAATAATCTGAAAATAAAAAAGTTACTTTAGGACAACCCATACAATATTGCTTACTGAGATTTTATCCAAATACATCACTCCTGTAACCTTTTAATACTGCGTTGGTAAATCATTCCTCAATGTTTTATAAATATTCCTAATATAATAATAAACCGTTGAGATGGAGCTGTCAAAGGACAAGGAAAACTGCACGACCAATTCTGTCAGGCCTTTGCTTACTCTTGGAGTCAAGCCTCTCCAGTTAGGCAGGCAGTCAAGAGGACCCTCTTCTAGTCGGAACATCCCCAAAATCAGTCAACGCGATAATGTCACCGATCTGTCAAACTCATCATAGATAGGATTACCCCAGGCTACAATACATCAAGAATCAGTCAACGGGATGATAACAACAATGACACAGACTGGATCAAAACCTTCTTGCAGATGCAAAAAAAGGGCCGGCACGCTCCAGGCCCCTTTCTCTAAAGACATGAGATTAACGAACACTACAGACAACGGATGGTAGACTGGATGATCTAAGTGATAGAGTCATTCGAGTTCAGCAAGCGTACACTTTTTAGATCTATCCGCTTGTTAGACGTATATTTTCAGAATGTGAACAGGAAACTTGCTCTTCAATAGTTGCACTAGAGTGGAGTAGCCTGTCTCTTTATATCGATCAAGTATGAGGAGATGAACCCTTTGCGATTGAGGCACATCCATGACAAGGTAGCACATAAAAAAATCAGTCAGGATCAAATCAAACATCGTGAAGCAGAAATTCTTGACTCCACAGAATTCGTCATGGCCCATGACCCCACTCTCTTCTAATGTGTCAATCAGTTAGTCAGCCACTCCCTTTTTCTCAACATCCCTAACTTATAAGCAGTGGCCTTGGAAGTGGCTTTAGTCTCAGCATTTGACATGACTTTACAAGCGACTGAGTCTCCTCTTAATCTGGCTGCAGGAACGATATATCTGGCCTTAAGGATAATTGACAACTGGGAACAGAGCAAGATGGCAATGGCCCGGATGATTGAGTTGGGACGTGCAGCAGGTATCGACGGAAGGAGATGGATTGAAACAGGAGAGAGGTTAGCAAAGCGATTGCGTAATCGCAACTGGAGCTAGATAAAGAATTACAATAAGTACTAGAAATTCAGCATAAAGAAGGAAATCGAATCAATCTGAAGTGTCATCATTTCTCCATCAGACTTATCCATGATTTATAACTACTTTAAACAATCAAAGAATTAACATAATAAGGGATGAGAATTAAGGGTCATTTCTTGGTTTGTCTTGGCTTTAGCCTCTCAAACAGCTTCTACAGAGGACCATGCTTAGGAATGTATTTCACGTGAGAGCCGTCCAGTACGTATTCTTTGCTAGCATCTTCTACTAGAACTCCTTCCTGTTCAGTTTTGTAAACCCATACTTTGTTGAAATCACGATTTTCTGACGTCCAGCGAACTTGTTCTTTGCCCTCCTAAAGGCCTCTAGCACTGGCTTGATGTGCTGCTTGTCAATACGCACAGAGTATAAGATAGTCCCTATCTTCACCCTAGCCACCTTAGCATATGCCTTACCAAAAGCTCCTCTCATTCCAGACTGCAATCTATCTGCACCTGCACAGGACAACATCTTGTTGATTCTCAGCACATGCCAAGGATGCACCCTACACCGCATGTGGAAATTGTCCTTCCCTATGTATTTGGTCATGTATTTGTTGGCTGCCACTCGAGCTGCCTCAAGAGCCTCTGAACTGACCTGTTACACTTCATCACTAACAATGTGAACACAGTAGGGGAATGTAGTAACAGGAGCACGTTTCTTCCCAATGTCATAGATTCTCATCTTAGGGTCAGGGACACCTCGGTTGTATCTGCTTTTTGGCCAAGGTTTACCGCAGCAGAACCTGTAGCATCTGGCTGGCCTCCTTCCCATTTCAACAATTATATTACACAATGGAGGGCTTGGATACTCACCGTCTTGCACTGAAAGCTTTCGAATAAGGAAGATTCACAGATTCTTTGTCTCTCTACGACTCTCTAACACCTTCAGCCTCAGTATTACATTCAAAGGCAGTCATTTTCCAGGCGCAAGGTAAATTAGCTGAAGCTGCATATATGGCTGAACAAGCTTTGGGCCTAGATCCTTCCTTAACTCGCAGCCACCTGCTACTGTCATCTTTGTTGTACAAGATGGATGAATTTGAAAGATCGGCTGAAGCAGCGGCTGAAGGCCTTAAAATAAAGTAAGATAGCTAGTTGCGTAAGATGTACAACAAGGCAAAGGAAAGAATGATGAGCTAGACACGAGTCTACAACGAGGAGATGTTTGGTCGGCTATTAAGCGACTCCCGTACACGAGGGTTAATGGGAGATGAAAGTTTTTTGACTAAACTGGAGATGGTTCTAAAATCACCTGGCATGTACGATGCTCTATCAAAACTGGATAAAAGACTGCACTTAGCCTATTAAGTGATGATGGCGTAATCTGATGACGAATAGCAAACAGATCAAAAAGAATAAGGGTAATAAAAGAAAGGGCAACCAGAACAGCCAATCATAATACCATAAGATTAGAAGAATGGTGATGATATACAGTTTAAGGTGGTAGTATAAGAAGGCAGTGATTGATGTTATTGTTCAATAATCATTGGTCTGCCATGCATTTATTATTTCTTAGTGGTTTGTCTGAGGCCTGGTCTCCTTATAGACAAAATGCTTCACTTTCTTTTCACTCTTTGTCCTTTCTGACTTTACTGTCTTATAACTATACATATGGATTGGCATCACCTTAGGCAGTAAATTCTTCTCATTACCTACATTCTCCGCTTCTTTGTTGCTCTATTTCTTTGATCTCTTTATTAAAATAGGAATTGATCGTTTCCTCTGATTCGCCCTTTCTTATTTCTGCTCTTCTAGTAAACGCTTCTCCATTTCAGCCCTTTAAAGTAGCACTAGTTTTGTAGTCAGATCACGCTTTACCGGCAGCTTTTTCTTCTAGCGGAAAGAGATCTTTTTAGGAGGTTTGGGTGGGGCGACAGGCTACTCCAAGCCAAGGCAGATAAGTTTTCTGTGCAAAACTTTTTGCTGAGTCACTTGTACTGGTGTAGATTCGTATTTAATTGGTTAGGGAAAGAAGCTTGTCAGAATATGATTTCTAGTGGGAGGGCCTTCTTTCCTGTCCTATGGCTTTTCTCTCATTATATTAGCAGGACTTCCTCACATTCCAATTTTTGAAGCTCATCAATATAACATCATAGCCAATATCACTGGCAGCAGGCAACTGCGGGTACTCTACTCGCTTCAATCCCATCCTCACCTAGCATGTAGACACAAGCTCCTCCTCCTGAAAGAATGTCCGATCTATCACCGATCTGATAGACTCACTAAGACTGGTCTTTAAGTCCTCCTTTGTCATATCCTCTTTAAAGGAGGCCTCGCATAAGGCTATAGCCATTTATGCCCCTGTACCTCCGACAAAGAAATTTTCATGATTGGCCATAGCTCCTATAGAATCGTAACTGGCTAGGTAAGGCTTTCCATTTTCAATGCCTGCCACTATCGGTGATACAAAATAGTTTCCGAATCGGTGTTCGAAAAGTGAGTGTGCCACGAAGTTAGCAAAAACAGAAGGTTTCATAGGCCTTTCTTCCTTAAGATTGTACAGATTGACTTTGTATTGCATTTCTCCTGAACTAATAAGAATTTTACAAGGTTTCAACATCAGTCGCGAGCCCAGCCAGCCCAAGCAAAATGTTGTCCTGGATTTTGAAAACTTTAGTGAAGTTGTTGCTGACCTGCAAAAAGCGTGTTCCTAAGCGCAGATCGCAGGCAATTCCAACACAATTCTTCCCCTTCATGGCAACAGTGGTTCCTCCATTGTACTAATCGATCGACATTCAAAAAATTTTAAATTATCGTAAAACAAATCCACAATAAAACAAAATCTAAACAGATATCTTTCCTCCTCCAAAATTTAATCACTTGAACTGGTCAAACTTTACAGTGAGGTATAGTGATAACTCAAGAGATAAATTTTACTAATATTTTTATCAGTTTCGCTATGAAATGCAAACAGCCACCCCATCAAACCAGGTTCTAGTTTGGCTCAATCATATTTGACTCACAATTTGACTCAGGCAACCTTGCCTATGTTGAAAAGGGTGGCTCTGGGCAATTCCACCTTTGGATCGGACCTGATCACTCAACACATCCTTACCGTACATGGTTCCACTTTAAAGTCTTCGCAACTAATAGTTTGATTCAGTTCACAATAAAGAACATGGGAAACCAATATAAACTACTTGGATAAGGACTTGTCCCAGTCTTCAAGACATAACAACAATAGTGGAAAAGAATAAAGAATGCAGTTTCTGGAGTAAGACAAGGCGATGATGGCATGGAGTTTACTTTCAAACAATTTTGTAACGATTAATGGACTTGGTTCGCATTTTGTGTGCCTTGGTCCACAGAGGAATCAAAAGACCAAATTCACCGTTTGAATAGGACTACTCTCAAAGAAGAAAGCATTTACTTTCAAGAGAGTGTATTAGCCAATTCTTTTGAAGGACGGGAAATCACACTACTGACTATATCAAACTTCACTCATATCAAACAGAAAGCATAACCCCTGTAGAACAAATATCTGTTTCCTAAGGGAGATCAACCTCGTGCCTTTTCATCAAGTAAGCGAGCAGTTGTCATTTCAGCTAGGGTCCATCCAGGTGAAGTACCATCTTCACATGTGATGCGAGGAATGCTAGAATTCTTGATGACTCATGATCCTCGGGCAGTTTTACTGCGTTAACGTTTTGTTTTCTACTTGGTGCCTATACTAAACCCGGATGGCGTTAGTAAGGGTCACTACAGGCTGGACAGCAGAGGTGAGAATTTAAATAGGTTTTACATAAACCCTAGCCCAACCGATCAGCCTTCCATCTACGGCCTAAGATCCTTGATTTTGCATCTTAACGTGGCAGGAAGGTTGCATGCACATATTGATCTGCATGCCCATGCAGGCAAAAAAGGCTTCTTCATATACGGTAATACTCAAATGAGCTCAACAAGCAGCTTTAAATATGTCTGTTTCCCAAGCTGTTGTCGCTTAATTGCATGGATTTTGAGTATGAAAGTAGCAACTTCACTGAGTTGAATATGCGAGTAAAGGACAAGCATGATAAAATTTCTAAAGAAGGTGCAGCTAGAGTAGCTCTATATCGCAAGACCAAGGTTCCAAGATTCTATACGATAGAATGCAACTACAATATGTCTGCCCAGAGAAACAAACTTTTTCCTAGAATCAGTTAATAATCATCCTTCCAATCCAAAGAACCTGAATTCATCACTTCGCTATGCCAGCTGCCAAAGGATAAAGATGTGGAGTTTTATACAATCTAGACTTTCATGTAGTTCGGGAACAAATACTTGAAACTTTTTTAGACCTTGACAAAGTGCATCCAGATTCTCGTCTACCCAATTCCCCTTTCAGAGATCTGTAAGGGTTAACAGTCTATCTCACCAGCATGCTACTGAGAATGCAACCTTTCCAATTCGAACTTGCATTTAAAAAAATCTTACTTTCTCTTGACATTTCTCAAGAAGAATAGCGCTAAAGGGCTCTGAAGGTCATCTCCTCAACGTTCTTCCACAAGAAGCACATTCTGAATATTGAGGCTTTCCTTAAAGGCCGAGAATAGTGCAAGTTTGAAAATGCGCCCCAACCCCAACCCCAACCCCAACCCCAACCCCAACCCCAACCCCAACCCCAACCCCAACCCAACCCCAACCCCAACCCCAACCCCAACCCCAACCCCAACCCCAACCCAACCCCAACCCCAACCCCAACCCCAACCCCAACCCCAACCCCAACCCCAACCCCAACCCCAACCCCAACCCCAACCCCAACCCCAACCCCAACCCCAACCCAACCCCAACCCCAACCCCAACCCCAACCCCAACCCCAACCCCAACCCCAACCCCAACCCCCAGTGCGCAAAATAGTGAGGTGATCTTCAAGTTAATTATAAGCAATATTTGAACATATGAAATTGTTAGATGATAAAATGGTCTGTCTGAAAGGATTATGGACAGTGATGGATAGATTAGCAGTATAAATAATTTAGAATATACTTAAGTTTGTATATTTCAATATTGGTGGACATAAAATTTTTATTTATGAATTATTATCATTCATAAAATGAGTTCCACTGACGAACCCAGCGATCCGAACTTATAAACTCTCCGGCAATAGAACTTAGATCTCAAGCACAAGCTGCACGAGGCTGACTAAAAACTTTTCAAGCTTAACTTTCTCTTCAACTCCTTTAAGGCCCAAGAAGAAATCAACACCAAAAGTCTTTAGTAGTTTAAAAATCTGCTATATTAATTCCAGCTCAAAGCTGATGAATGTGAGCCCTTGAAAGAAAAGCAAATCAGATTACAGAGGAGATTGTCCAATGTGCTCGGCACAATAAACTCACATCAGTATGATTTACGTGAGCATTACGAAGATAGCCAAATAGAACAGATGAATGAATAAGAGTTACGGTCTGCGATCAGGTCCATCTACGAGAATTAAGACTCTTTTTTCTAAATCATTGAAGATCTTGTCAACAACAAAGATGACTATGATTTGTCAGTACAAAAGAATCCTGTCTCAAGAAGTAAAAAAGGAATTTAGATAGAACGGTAGCAAGGGTATGAATCAAACGGCTTTAAGGATGCAAAACCGAAAGGAATCTTAAAAGGATAAGCTTAGAAGGGAAGACAGGGATAATTTTGAAGCTAGGATAAAAAATAGAGCTAAAAGTAAGAGCAATCAAGGCAAAGATATATCAAAAGCAAAAATACCCACAATTTCCGATGTGTCAGAAACCTGCAGCATTAATATTAAGAACGACAAAAAGAGATCATACAAGAGCCAAAGTGGCATCCATTCCAAAAATGACCATCCCCACAACCCATCCTTCAAAAAAAAACCTTCTGATGTTAAAAACTTCGAGATTTCGGACTCCTAGAGCAAAAGATAAGCAGAGTACAGAGAAAACAAACACAACCAGACGAACAGAAAATGGCCGCCCATGTCAAGCAAAAACCCTAAAATTTTATATGACTAGGATTTGAGGGGGGAAGGCAGAAAAAAGTTCACTCTCAAAGAGGAAGAAGACATATACTCCCTGTCGAAAAACTATAGTGGCAATTTAAAAAAGTTACATCAACACAAATTAAATTAAATCAACAATCCTATATACATCAACCCTGATTTCTCTGGTGAGAACTAAACTCATAGCAGACATAGTGGTTTGAGTAGTCCAAATTTTCATCAGCCTGACCGGCCATAAGCATATTCCAGATATTCTGATTTCAGAATTTAACCCTAAACCCACTTTAAAAGCTCAAATATTACCAAAGTTCAATTCAAAGACCCTGAGTATTCACCGGCAGGAAAGAGTATATCAAAATAAATTTAGCACTACGATGAGGATGGACTTCATTTAAGCCCCAGCATTAGGCAATCTCTAATGCCCTCTGACAAGTAATTCTAACATGGAAAAGGTAAAGTACTCGGACATGCCAGTTTGTAGAAACAGGGGTAGTTATTCCCCTCAGCTGGTCAATCATCTGTGCTCCTTTCAAATTAACAAGCTGTTCCTTACAACCCTTTCGATCCCAATTTCGACCCAAAGACCATGACGAAATGTTATAATCCATTCAGTTCAAAATAAAAGGCAGCCATACCGACTACAATGATTGCCTAACCAAGCCAATCAAATCCGAAGATGATGGCCATGCTGAGTCCTTTTAGCACTTCTAACCTTTCTTCGAAAAAGCTTCTACCTATAAATCATCAGAATTCATTTAAATTCTTTTCATCTGAAGAAGAAGAGGACAAGCCAAGCGAATAGCTTATAGTGAATAAAAAGATTGCAACGGTAACTGAAAGTATGTAATTGGGGAACAAGTTTATCTCCAGATCACCAATACCCATGCTGTAGTCCTACTACCCCATCCCAAGCCTATCAGACCTCAACACACACCATCCCCACAACAAACCTAAATCTTACACGCTAGCACATTAATAACAACTTAAACAATAACAAAGAAAAACAAGAGTGGGCAGGTCTGAAGGCAGGTAGAGATAAAAGTAGACAAAATTAAATAGCTTTGAAGACTAGCTCTAGCTCTAATAGTAACATGCTTAATAAGGAAGAAGAAATAGATTGGAATGCTGGTTTAAGATACTGGCGGTGATGATGACTACGGCAGGAATCGAGATGGACAATGGGAGTAAAAAAGGTATAAAAAGTATGGTAGCCAGCATGCTGCAAGGAAGTTGTTGAGCAGCTAAAAAATATAAATAAATGAGTTTTAAGAGAACAAATCGCATAAAATAACTGCAACCAATCCCTTTATTTAAGAAGGTTCAGGGCAAGGACTATAGACCTCTATTCCATATTTTACCAGTTCAAAATATACTACAGGTGAACATAAACTACCTGTTTCATTCACAAACACCCCGCATTTCAAAAATTCAGAACCTTTCCAAGCCCCTTTTTAATCTATTCCTTCAACCAAGCTTTTCCATCCAACCCCAACCTCAAAACAAATAATCTCTCCTCTAAATAAGGCTACAATAACAGGTCTAAACAAAACTGCCCAATAAAAACAATAAAACAAAGGACAACTGTTCAGTGGATCATACTTAGCTTCATCTGACAGCAATTAACAATTTGTAGTTGATCGTCGATAGAATGGCATGCTAGTAAGACCATGCCAGGTAGCTGAAGTAATTAGAGCTGGTCTTAAAGGAGGAGGGGAGTAGTAGGCAAGCAGAGTTAACTAAGTGCGCATGACCAATCAAGATATATTAAACTGTAGGTCGACTAACTAGCATTCGATAACAAGACCAGCATAATCTAGTCCCAAAGGCAAAAACAAAGGAGATGTCCGTCGGACAACTTTTCTCTTATAGAAAAAGTAACAACAGCCAGGTTCACAGTAATTAAGATAAAAAGCATTTGAACTCCAATCTAAATAAACTTTGGGAAAATAGCCTTAGCTTTAGCACCCTACTCATCCTTTTGCGAATAAAAAACACTAAAAAGGATTGAAAAAAAATGCCACTATTTACCCCCAAAACACCTTAATATCACACACAACAATAACCCCAAACTACAGCCCTACACTTAAATTAATATTAGCCAGACTTTAACCCTGTAAAATAACAACATGCCAAGCTTATTTTAGACTATGACAGGTTACTCAACTAGCTTTAAGATTCCTTCAGCGAGTTCGAGAGGGTTAGCGATGAGTTAATGCACATGCTGATTGGTAAAATTAACCAGGTTTAGAGTTTGCTGGGAAAACCCAGTCGGCAGTTCAGACTGATCACTCAACAGAGGATCAGTGACCTTGAACGATGCAGGCTGAAGTGCATGCAGCTTTTTGCCAATAAAAACCTTATGCAATTCTGTTCATGATTAACAATTTTTCATTCAACAGCCAGCTGTCCTCTCGAAATCAGGGGCTTCAGTGGGGCAATGCTCGTTCATGTGCGCGTATGGATGGATTGTTGAGTATTATGGGAGCTCCATAAGCCATTCTCCCATAATCTGGCAGTATGGCAAGCTGCTGTCCACATGCCTACATTTCTCAGGTACTGCATTCTTGTCAAAGATATCCAGAAGATACACATCCCTAGGTGTGAATTCAGTAGCTTCTACCTAAAGCAAAAGTCCACCTGCCTTGTAAATTGCTGCAGTAAAGGCTGAACATACATAGGACCATCCATCCGAATACCACCAGCCATCTCTCTCTACCACTGACATCAAGTCTGCAATGGTGGTATTCCTCCTTGCAAGTTCAATGGCAATAGAATCAAGCTTCAGTCCGGTGGTATTTAATCGCATGTTAAGAGCCTCGGTTAGAATCTTCCTGAAAGGTAGGTCATAAATCCTCTCTAAGAAGCCGAAAAGGACCACGATGAGATCAGGGTCAAGGAGGTAGGCAAGGATTGGTCAGTAGTGTCGATCCACCCAAACAAAAAGTTGTGATAGCCATAGGGGAAGCCTTCCAACCGCTTGAATTACATCTAGGCAGCTGTCTTATTGAATTTTTGTCTTGCCTCATCTGTGAGTGGCAATACTGCCACATTAAATCCTGCATTCAATGCCCATTTCTTCCACTGAGTCCATGAGTTTCTTTGGATACCGTGTTTAGGCCAGTACCAACCATCTTGCGATTCACAAACCACCTTTTCCCCATCTACTTCAAGCACGATAGCACTATGGCCTGAATGTGAGCCAGCTCCATACTGAATGATTTGGTCAATACCATCAAACCTTGTAATGGCCAGGAAGTCACCTGCCTGCACTTCGTTATCAGACAGATTTTGGAACACGTTTTTTCGTTATTTCCAGCGAAACCCTGTCGCATCTTAAATAAATTTTACGTTAAGTCGTTGTTGGTATTTGGGAGTTTTGCTACCGAAGAAGTAGATGTGGGGGTTGAGACCAGTACCTCCGACGAAAAGTTCAGCAGTTTTGATAAGATCAGGCAAAAAGTGTACGATTTTATCACATAGTCTGAATACTCGAATTCCAAACAGTTTTACGTTTTATATTTGTTTGAGAGTCATATTCTTCCAGGTAACTCTGGTATGCTTTCGGAATGTCAACGCCCTAAAGTTAAAATTCGCACCTGTACCGATAATGTACCCCTCGTTACAAAATTTATTTTTCCTCTTACCGGCAAGCAGGCTAACTCGAACCGAATCATTATTCAACTCATAAGTCAAAGTGACTTCCTAAAAACAATCGTCTTCAAACTTCTTTAACTTCTTGGAGAACACTCCGGTTTCATTCCCGATGTAGCCGACCTCTTCTCCTCCGATTTTGAATTCCTAGGAATGGCCTCCTTTTTGGCAAGCAAGCAGTCCCTATTTAAGGGTGGGATCTTTGGAATGACTGAGGAGAGTGTCAAGATGCCTTTTGTAGAACTACTAAGAGGTGGGATCGATCAGCTTATGAACCACTATATCTTCAAAGGTCGAAGTCTATGTTCTAGTGACTGTTTCACCATGTTCAATAGTACGCTTGTACCATGGCTTGGCCAGGACAGCGCTCATGATTACCGAAAATATCATTTTTATAATAATTATTCCTACCATTTTTAGTTCAGTAAGGTCTGAACCGGTTTTTGCCACGTTGTCCTTTTATCTTGTTAGTTTGGTACATAGCCTTCTGTGTCGCTCTCGATTGGGTTTATGCTGTCACCCTCTTTGGCGAGTTACCCCATTTCGATCGATAATACTCCGTCTTCTCCTACCACTAGATAGCTCATCAAAGTTAGCCTTTCAACAAAGGCAGGTGCCTTGCTGGGTAAATGGCAAATAGACAACTAACCGCTTTAGCAACATTCAAAGACTTATATTTGCTAGGTAGCCCTATTGTGTACAAAGTAATTAGCTTATCCATTAGACATTGTTACATTAACCAGTCTAAGTTTGTTGTCTTCAGAATAGCTGATCGGCAGGATGGATCTTAGGTTCTTGCATTCTTCACTGTCGACCAAAGAGATTGACTGTGCTGTGCTTTCCAACACTGCATTACGACCATCCAGCATCTCCACTCTTAGGATTGGTTGTTCATCCCTATAAGTCGATACGACAAACTCTTCTTACAGGCTTCGTGCATCGTACAAATTTAGCAAGCAATCAACTCCTCCTGATAATAATTTGCCTTCCCAAAAGGACAGGCTCGTGATGTCATCTAGATGAGCATCTTCCTAAATTTTTACAGGTTTGTTGCTCTCGCGTATATCCCAAAGGACAAGTGTATCTTGTTGTCCAGCGGCAATGAGACTATCCCAGCAGTCAATCGAATAGAACTCCTTGTGATTGTTACTGCTAAGTATTCGGACTGGCTTTTCACTGCGCTCGTCGAAAGTTTTAACCGTTCCATCTCTAGAGCTTGTGTGCCACATCCTACTGTGGTCACAAGTAAGACTGTCAATCCTTTTTTGATGTGCAGATATGACCCTCACAGGCCCTCTCTCAAGATCATAGAGTTCCAGTGCAAACCCTTAAACGAGAGCAATTCCAAGAAGATTGCCAGCGAGAGCATGAGCTGTAGGCCTGCCTCCGACAGAAGGCATCAAAAATCAATATAAAATGGATTATCGTAATTCATTCAGAAGCAAGC
Source organism: Lipophrys pholis (assembly GCF_963383615.2). Classification (NCBI taxonomy): domain Eukaryota; kingdom Metazoa; phylum Chordata; class Actinopteri; order Blenniiformes; family Blenniidae; genus Lipophrys; species Lipophrys pholis. The sequence continues at coordinate 16,575 of NW_028292209.1, forward strand.
ACTCTTTTAATGAACGAGTCAAAAAAGCCGATAAGTACAGGAAAATGTATCCACACTGTATTCTAACTATTATCGAGCCTAATAATCATACGTTTACACCCATCCCTTAGGATAAAAGTAAGATGCTGCTTGGTCGGAAAGCCCCTATAGGCCAGATACAGGAGATGGTCAGTACACTTGTTGAGGGTGGGAAGATGTCACTGTTCCTTATTGCAGGAGATGAAGAGCAAAATCTACTGATGAGAGAAAATACCATAGGCTAGGTTTACGATAAGTACAAAAATTAGGACGGGATACTTTATATAAAATACCTGACCCAATAAACATTTGGATGATTAGGAAGTGTTTTGATAGCTAAGTTTTTAAAAGTCAAACAGTTGTAGAACAAAATCTGCTTTACATTTATCTTTCAATTATTTGCAATTATTGTTTATCATGCACATTATATTGTATCTTTATTCCAACAAACAATCCTATTATGAAGATCAAATTGTTAGGATAGCAGGAGGAAGCTAGCTTTTATTTTTAATTAATGAACTGCTGGCTAAAAAGGTATGGAAATTTGGTACGTGAGGAACATTAAATCATACTCTCCAGCATTAAGGAACCAGCCCGTTCCTATCAAAAAAAAATACAGTAAAACCTAAAGGCGCAAAAAGAAATAGGACAGATCATTTATGCGGTTCTATCTTCCTCTCATAAGGCAAAAAAAAAAATTTACTCTCTGTTAAGCCACCTGTACGGCAGCATGGACTCACTGACTTACTGCTAGGACAGGCGCTTGCAAGAATACTTCAAACAGCAAGCGAAGTTAGTGTCAAATGCTATGACTAACCTCAATTTAAAGAACTACATCACATAGGCCTACAAGCACAAACTGGACATACTACCAATTCTACTGCAAATGGAGGAGTTAGAAAAATATAAAACACTTAATAAGAATTGTTTGGCCCGGATAGATTTTTACTAATGGAAAGATAAGCTGTAAGATTATACAAAACTGGTATCGGTGTTGCCCATGCAGGGATTGTGGTAAGGCCTCTTTAATAGCTGTGACAATCGTTAAGAAACACTTTAAAGGTATCTCCGAGTCTTACTGTAGAAAAATAAAAGCCAAAGAACGACCATTCTGCAATATTACTAGTCCTACAAGATATCGCCTTGGGCTCTTGAGGAAAATTAACGATTGTTGTCAAAAACTTCATTTAAGTTGACAAAAATCCGCACCCAATCGAACTTCATTTCTTAACCTTCACCGACATAGCTGGCAGCTGTTATTCTGAAGCCAAAAGCCATCGACCCCAAATTTAAAGGCTAGCTACCACGATAAAAAATAGCAAATCGAGAAAAAGATGTTAAAGGGGATTTGTAAGGTTAGCCGCCATTGATGAGAAAGGGCAAACTATCAAAAATAGGAGGAGGAGGAGATCGGGTACAGGTACCTCTATACTAATTTAAATTTCACAACCAATCAAACCACAATCCTACATCCTTCAAAAGATACAGGTAGTCGATCCGTCTAATCTTCCCTCCCCATTTTTACAGGCAATCGTCAATGGTTGTGATTTCAAATTATAAATACTGATTGTTTTGTCAAGAATCACTAGTTCATACAACTGTTTATTCAGCCATCTCAATATACTTTTTCTTATCAAGCGAGTGGTTGTAATGTGCTCTTAGGTTAGCTAAGCGTGAAGAAATTAGAATGTTCCTGCGCTTGAAAATGTACAGGGTGGTAATCAGGACAATTGAAAGCCCCCAGATCACTATCACGAATAGGATGATACTGCTGGCTGAGTTGAAATATTGTGTCTATATAATAACAGTAGATATGGGCACTGTTAATTTTTGCACTTGAGCATCTGCTATATTCCTGTAAAGTTGTAGATTGTAATACCGGTGCTCAATACTATTGAAGATGCATTTTAGATTGAAATTCAGCAGTCTTTCATGCCTTTCTAAGTGAACAGAATTTAGCATAACCAACAACATCTCATTCTAGCTTATCATATCAAAGTACAGAACTGGCTACGTGCTGACTCTTAAGACCATAGGGTTTGGGATGAGGAATTGCTAGTTGTAGATGAAGGCTGCATTGAAATAGATGTAATTGCCCTCCCCTGTTTAGAGGTATAAGTGAGGACCACTGAACTGGGCAAACTAGTAGGCTGGAAACACTCTCACTAAATGGATTGGACTATTCAGATCGGTTAGATAAGGTAGGAACAGAACTGCTTCATGACTTGAATTTATATGCGTTCTGAGCAAGATTGGAACCTTCCTATTCGCTAACACCTTTGCAACCTGAAGGTCATTATAAACCCCTCGAATGAGAGTGACAGCCTCCATAGAATTCTATCCCTGAAGAACTGCAGGAATGTTGACTTGCATCAAAGCCCTTTAGAAGAGAATGAAGATGATTTTATAACTTTTGAACACTCTGAACTCAAACGTTAGGATAATCCCCTGCTAGTCAGTAGCTGTGTGAAGAACCATGCACTTAGAAACGCTCATAGTATTGAGGTGAAAAGGGCAGAGTAGTAGCTTATCTGTCGTGGCTCTGATAATACTGTTCTAATAATTAATCTGTTTGATAAATGGGCCTATATTCTCCTACTCGGTGACCTGCCTCACATCCTTTTATACCACATCAACTAGTCTAACTCCATACTTGTCAAACACTGCCAACATCGTATCATTTACAAACTCTAATTCTGACTGATAGATTTGTCCCTAAAAGTTTATTATCTCCTAGTAGAACATAGTTTTTTAAACCTTGTTGATATTGAACATCAGCAACTGTCCTGAATAGGTCAGGACTACAAGTGAGTTGTTTTGTCGAGTCTGGTTAGAATGGATACAGCGGCCACGAAAGTGTGCTGTAAGAGTGAAGAAACCTGTTCAAGTTTATCTGCGAAATTAGCACTAGTGACTTCTTTGTATTTGGAGATCAATTAATAGGTTGCCGAGTTACTTACCATGAAAAGAGGATGGCATTGTTGAGTTATTTAAGATGGCTGATCTGAATCGATTGAATACCCGATTACATCTTTGTAAGGTAGATATAAATCGACTATACTGTGAACTGCACCCTTTATTTGATACTGGATCGCCAATATTCCTGTTAAAAAGGTTATCAAGATCTCAATCATTTTAATATTAATAAAAAGCTTCATTTATTCAAGAAGGATGATTAATTTCAATTTCTTCAACTTTGATCAGTCCTTTTTAACTATTCGACTGGATATCCATCCTTGTCTAGACTTTTATATAACTCAAAATAAATTGAATCGTCTATCGTCTTGTTGCGACTCAATATCCAGAGGTATTCGTATTTACTGTCTGATATCACTACATATGTGTATTTGCTGTCCAGCCGGACTATCCAGTATTGGGCAGCTGGCACCAAAGGGTAAAACCTTACCGCCAGCTTCGCATTGGTGTCGTCTTAGGGTTCAGCCACTCCTACAGACTCATAGATTTTTCCTTTCCTGTTGCACGTGTTATTGACTTTTATCACCTATTCATCAGTGAGACTGTAGGTTGCAGTGGTATGAGTACAATCTCGTTAAAAGAAGTAGGGAATAACAGCTTGCTCATACCAAGTGCCCAAATATTTGTTGATATCGACGTAAGGGACAGTCTACGGTGGGTTAGGTGGCCTCTAATAGCTGGTGAGATGATGGTGATAGTGAAGAAGTGTTTGGATAGGTTGTAAAAAGAATAAGAGCATATATGTTATGATATATTGTGTTTATTATTTTTATGATAGTACTGTATACTGTAAAAGAGTAGTTAATTGTTGGTTGGTGATGTTTTGAAAGAGTTGCATATGATATTATTATCATCGTTTTAACTAAGTGTAACAACTATAAATAGTTATACCGCCATGACCAAAATCCACACCTTGAAAACTATCAATAACAAAAAAGTATTACTATTTCTTTCTCACTTTTTTTAAATAAACATAAATGATAAAAAATTGATAAATATTTTTATTGTTAATGGAATAAAACAGTGATCGGAAGAATGTCCTTCCCATCCATATGATCTATGACAAGTCAGATACCATTCCAGAGTTCTTCCATGATATCGAACCCACATTCCCCTACTTCAGAATGAACTCACATTTCAAATTCACGCTCTTCGATATCATCGGTTATGGACTGCTTGAAGGAATACTGTCTATCGCTAAGAGATAAGGAACTTCCTACATCTAAGAAATTTGCAAAGATATCAGCTAAGGCATCTCCCAACCCAAGGAAGTTTCGTTAGGATAATACAAATAACAGTTAGTGTCCTGCATCAAATATCTGTACATAAATTCACCTACTGTTGACCTCCATGATTATGTGAACATCAATCCTTAGCTAATCACTCTTCTCGAGAGATGGATGAGGCACTGTTCTATCTCGGGTCAAAATATTAGACTGTGCAATCGATTGACCGATGACATTGAACCAAAAATCAAACTACTTCTAGATTTTGGTTTTAAAGGGGATTAAGACACCGCCAAACTCATCTGCAAAACAGTAGGAATAAACTTGGTCCATGTGGACCTCAACAACCATATGAGGAGTTCAAACAACAATGATTTCAATGATATTTCAGTCCACTTGGCGCTCTTAAAAGATAAGTACTACCTGATTTACCCATCTTCCAATAGCGTGACTTCCTCAAGATTAATATCAGAGATGGACTTAGACGAGCTCAATATTTCTAATAGCAAGCATCGCTCCATCAAAGTAATGGACTCGTTTCTGCCTTACCAGGAGACCACTACCATGTTTAAGGAATAACGCAAAAAATAGAAAAAAGTCAATCGCTTTCAGGTCATCTCTAGTCATCTAGAAGAAACCAGTCCCAGTGAAGGACCAAGGGTCCCTCCTTACTCCAACATGGCTTCGAAAAGTATAAAAGTTCATCCTTCAAAGGACAAGTAAAGCACTTTCGGTGTTCACTCTGCATTACAATAAATTAACTAAGTACTATTACCAGCAGAAAAATAAGTTATGACAGAAAGTTTGGAGACCAAACATGAACCTGTCCAAACTGATCTGACTATGAAATAAGGGATATTCAATCGCGAAGGTAATGCTCATAAGAATTGTCAGGCTGGAACTTCTAGAATAGGCGAATAAAAATAAGCTAATGTGCAATGCAAGTTGGTGCCTTGTGAAAGGGCTAGATGTCTTTGCTGTGAAGAATATTTTGAGGGAGACCCTGCTACACTTCGTTGCGATGAGTATTATTATAACCAGATGTAAATACTGCCCCTAGAAAAGGACCCATACTTACAGGTTCGTTGACCTTAACCGAAGAATTCCTATATTTGACATTTTTTCAAGGAATTTTGGACCATAGTGCTGTCACCGCAATGCATCTACATCCCGAAATAAATTGCTACACAGAAGGAGAAACGATATTTCTCCCTTTGAAAGAAATTTGGTCTCTCCCTCTCAAAGACATAGTATGTTTAATCAAAAACAAAGTTTACTATCTCCACATCAGAGGCAAAGCTTGCTCAACAGCAGGGATATTCTCCCAGTCAGAAATATTTCACCAGTACACAGAAATATTTCTCCTTTCTCCATGCTATAGATAGTTCCTGTGTCAATGGCTTCGCATGCTTAATCCCCTCCCTCTATCCCATTACCTGTTCCTATACCTGTTCAAATACCAGTACCGATACCAGTACCTATACCAATTCATGCACCAGTCCAGATCCAAATTACAAGGCCTCCCCCAATAATCCATGTACAAAAGATAGAACCCCGGATTATAGTGCATCATCACCATCATCACATATCTCCAAATCGTTAACATTCTCCAATAAGAATCCCCTCCCCAGGGATATCTCCTTCTTCACAGATTACTATGACCACTCACAATGCAAACCCTAAAAGTCGAATCTCATCTCCAAGAGCAGACAGCTTCTACAAAACCATATTCACTAGATAATCAAGTATGGCCGGTTCACAAATCTTCAAAGATAGACGATGCCATTCACCAACGAGAAGATGATCATTAAAGAGTGAATGATCAGAAATATAAATCAATCAATATGTATTCTTCCGATAATCGGAAGGGATTTTGATATAAAGAGGATGTCAATGCTCAGATTCCTTCATCTTTAATCTTTTTACGATGATTTTATTTTTGTAACTGTCTTCACCCTTCATTGATCTGATCTAGCGCATTGATTGCTTGTAGGCACTGTTGCATTATTATTAAATGTCATCCTAAAACATCACTGAACATTTAACTCGAGAGGAACTCACTTGAGAAATAGGACTTTGCTAGAGCAAACTTTGCGTATTGAAAATATTTTGATTACTTGGCATCTAGTTGATGCGGTATTGCCTTTGTGAGTTAAAATGACTTGAAGATTTTAATCTTTATTTTTTTGAGTTTGAAGATAAATATTTTGAACATTATGTGTCCATAAGGGGCATAAACAGTAATTTGAGATCCTCATAGCCAAGCTTGCTAGTTTTAAGCCATGCTCCTTGTTTGATTGTGAATTTGCTATCGCAGCTAAAAACTATATTTCCTTAAGCCTCCTTTCTTACATTCTCAATGAAAAAAAGATAATTACCGGGCTCATAGCTGTTTAGTACGAACAGCATTCCTGAAGAGGATAATCTACCAAGCCGCACAAATTTATTTCTTTCAACTTATTTATACATCAAAAGAGAGACCTTTGATTTTATTTTACTCCTAGAAAATTCTCGTATTGCTATCACTCCCATGCTTTTCCCTTGGATGTTTATGCCAAAACAAAAAACGTTCTCACCGGGTAGCCTTTACATTTAATGTAAAGGCAGAAAATTATGATAGAAATTTGAGGCAGTAATGACAATGAGTAAATGCCTAAATTATTAATGAAAACTCTCCCATCTCATATAAAAATCTTTGTTTACTATACCTTTCAATCTTATGATTTGATCTTCTAGGATAATTTCTCTACCTGCCTGAACATCTTAAGTACCCAATATCTCATACACCCTTTAAACGCCCTTTTCACAAAGAGTTAGGAAATGCTATTGTCTTCTCCTTTGCATCAGCAGATGTTTGACAAGTCTAGGTACCTTTTATCCTAGTTCTGTTAATGATTATTTAGAAGGACAGTTTAACAAAACTGCTAAAATTTAGACTAGACTAGAATTAAGTGCCAGTTTGTTAACCAGAATGTGTAAGATTTAAATGAAATTTTAACCTTTAATGAATTCTAACTTCCATTCCCCTTGCTGCGATCCGTATACTCCAAGTTCTCCATTTTTGAAGGGACGCATATTATTCTAGAAAAGTCTAGTCAAAAAATTCACACCAAGATGGTAGCAGATATAGAGAGCCATTTTAAAATCAATTTCCTTCAAATATTATATTTAATCTATCTTCGGAACAGCTATTGAATGGTTTGAAAATCCCATTTCCATTTTAGAGTATCCTTAATCTGCGTTTGAAGGAAGTCTAAGCAAATATTTGCGGATAGGAGCATGTTAATAGTGGAAATTGTTGAGTGATTTTTTAAAGGATTTGATTGTAGCACTTTATTATTCAGGTTGCTATTCTTATTCATTGAATCTTCCGGTTTCACAATTAACAGTGAATGTTCCATGCCGATTCGATTTTTATTTCCTTTATGACAATTTTTATTATATTTTCACTTACTCATCAATTAGCACTTACTGCTCTCCAAATTGATGATAAATTACATTGCTCTTAGCTTGTCTTAGATTCTTTTGATGGTTGATTTTCATTTAATATTGCTGTTATTATCTGAGTTCCTTTTAATGCTCTTAAATTTACTATGCTTTGTTTCTTTTATGCTTATATGATCTTTAACTGTTAATTCTTTTGATCTATTCTTATGATTTTTATTTTAATGGCATAGCTTATCTTAACTGTAGTTTTTGTTGTTATATTTAATCATGTACAGATTTTTAAGAGCTGGGATCATGATTCTTATTTTTATCCAAATAATAATCCTCTATAATTTGAGGTTTTCCATCACGAAATTATTGTAATTGTGCTTTTTTGCAGCCCTATTTTTTTTAATGGTTTCCCTTATTTTTTATCCACTCAGTTTTGCTTCTTCTCAAGTACTCATCCTAATTAAATTAGTTTGAAGCATCAGGTAGATGATGGGTATGCTAGCTTATTACTTCCTACAATTCCTAATCTATTGGATAGATGGTTTTGGAGGATTTATTCTTCTGCTATTATGGTAAATCGCTACCAGTATTGTTTTCTATTTTCTATTAACTTAGTTTGTGAACTGATTCTATGTTAGTCTTAATATCTTTTTATGATGAGGAATATTTTGTTTTTTTCTTTTAAAAAAACATGCTTTTCTTCTTTACCTTATATGCGTTTTACTCCATGTCATATTAACTGGAGGGTTAGAGAGTATGCTTGTGTTTTTTTTTCATTTTTTTCATTTACTATTCGAGCTAATTTATTTCTCTATTCAAATTTTAATCAACCTAGAAAAAACTCTCCTAATCATCAATGTTCACCTTCTGGCATGGTTACTAATCTATTTTTATTTTTGAAGAATAGACTATTTATTCAGATTCAATGATATTGTGAGTCATGCCTTTACTGCACTATAATTAGCTATCGATATCAAGTGGAATAGCAGGGTCTTGATATAAATCTTTATAAAACTATCGCTTTCTCTATTAAATTTAATTATACTCCTTTTGGTTTATGTCTTCTTAAACTTCTTCACCCTCTTCTTCATGTGATGATATTTATTCTTCTGACTATTATTAATTTTGTTCTTATTAGAAGTTCAGCTAAAAGTATGACCCCTTGTCGGCCTGTTTAGTTAATATTGGTTTTTTTAAAACTTTGTTATCGTTGGAATCGGTCTTTGATCTTTATTTTTTTGCCTTTTTTAGCTTTTCATTTTTTTATTAAGGGAAGGTTTTTTTTTTCTTATCTTGAGTTGTTTTTTTCCCATTCTTCTTCACAGAGGCGTTATCCTCAATTTTGCCAAAGCTTTTATTTTCCTACTTGCCTATAATACTTTTATGAGGCTATTATTTTTTCTGGGATTATTCCTACCTTTCCTACAAGATTTATCTGAGTCTTTTCGTAATATTATTCTGCTCATCAGTATTTTGATAATTTTGAGGCTGTTCATTCTAGTGCTAATTCAGACTTTTCTATATTTCTTTTTAACTCTTGAGTTCAAATTATTATTAATCTGGTTTTATTGCTTTACTTGTGGTTTGTTAAGGTATGTGTTAGTATTTCATTAAGAAGTTGTTCTGCTTTAAATTTTTTAAGCTAATGTAGCCATTTCGTGATCTTATACCTAATCTTTTCTTAACTGCTTCCAATATTTCATCTTACTAATTTTGTTTCTCATTTTCTTACTAGCATATAGGCGCCTTCAAAAACAACGTATTCTCTTGCTTATACTTAACGTTCAAAACTACTTAATTTTCCCTTTTGCCTTTGGTGCTGACTGGTTTTTTTAATACAGGCACAGATTATTTTGACATTTTTCCTTCACATGCCTACTCCTACTGACTATAGATTGAATTATATCTACGATTATACTTTTTTAGCAATCCTCCGTTTCTCAGTGGCTATGGCTTATACTGACAGTATATGTTTGTAAGAGTTTTGAATTGTTTTTTATCAAGCGAGTAGCCATGCTTCTACTAATACAATTCTTTTAGTTGTCGATCTAGTTTGCTCTATCTTCTATCCTTTTACAAATTTAATTTTATATGGAAAGGTGAAAATCTGTCTTAGGCTCTTGTGCTGGGGATGCGCCTGAATATTTTGAGATTTTTATGCTCTAAACATTGTTTTACCTAGTTTTCTCTACAGCAGCTGTGATAATTACTGAACTTAGCTCTGTTGAAATCATAATTTCTGATATACTCTACCTACACCTTACAGCTTTTATCGCCAATCACCAAAGGCTTCGACTTAAGTATTTAAAATAACTTGCCTCCTTTGTTATACAGTCTTTTCAGTTCCAATAATTTTTTGACTACAAAATATTCATGTTCTTATTTGAACTAGTTTAGACAGCAGCGTGCGAATTCATGTCCTAGATAGAGCAGCACGAGTACTGGATTAGATAATTTTACAGTTCTGTGTCGAGTTTCAATTCGTTAGTTGTACAAAATAGTAGCAAGGCAACCCATGAGTCTTTGAACTTCCTCGCTTTTGATATTTTTATTGGTGACAGTCAACGAGTCAGAATGAAACAAGGCTAACAAGGATGCCATGAATTCAAAATAATCAATTCTAAGTATTTTAGCAAACGTTTTTCCTAAATTGAATATATAATGATCGTTTTGTCAGTTAATACAGGCAAATCTTGGACACCTTTGGTCATTCCGAATGCTGGGGTGGCTGCAACTCTAGCTATGCGTTTCTGTGAAGAGCATAACTTGGACCCACGGTCAGTTGAAATCATCCTAAAAAAAGTTTAGTCGGAATGCAGTACTCCATTGACTTACAAAACAATATGGCCAGGAGGATGGAAAAATATTAAACAACAATGAAATCCTCTTTAGTGAATAAAAATCTAACATGATAGTTCTAATCATTCATATTTCAATTATAAAAATAAATCAATCAATGATTTGGTTGCTTATGATCCAATCACAGGGTCACTCGATCCAACTTAAAAGGGTCAGTTTTGAAGGATTCATGCCTGAAACAACTATTGTCTCTTTTACCTAACCAACTACTATTTTAGGCCCTTAATTCTTCAGACGACTCCATATCAAAACAATCGACTAGGTGCACTTTAATATAAATGGATAAAATTGTGCTGCAATTGAGAGATAACTGAATGTAGGCATAGAGAATGAATCCAGGCCGCTTTTGGTTATGTTGCTGGTCAACTGCAGTATGTTTGAGACTGATAAATTTGTCATCTTCAGCATGTCCCAGATTCAGAACTCGTACTCTTCTAAACCATTAACATCCTATGATTTTAAGGAGCAAATACTTGTTGAATAGTCAAACAATCTTTTAGGCAGCATAAGGGTACAGCCTTTACCGTCTAACATGACTCTTGAAGGTAGGTTTCATCCAGGGTTAGACAATCACACATAGCTAGAATCTACCAAAGACTACTAGATTAAAATAGAGCCAGTTGCAGATCGGCTGTAAGTGACATTCGACCTATACTAAGTGTTAGTTATACTAACATGCAACAATTATTCAAAAGAATGTTTTATGAGCCATCCTCCCTTCATCGCTTTTTTTATTTTAGAAAATCAGCAGGTTGTGGAATTTTGGATAAACCCCTTGAACATAATCATTGTCAACAAGCCAGGCAAGAATGTGCTTCCTCTGCTGTTGATAAACAACTTTTATGAGATAAGGATGCAGGGTAAGGATGGTGGATTGGTCCTATTCAGTGAAAATTATGGAATACTGTGGGGATGGGGGATAGTTTTGATAGGATTGGGCTTAATCGGGTTTGTAATTAGAGAAGAACTGTACTTTATTGACAGGCTGGGTCGGATATTGCTGAAAAGTTTATGCTCTGACGATTAAAGGTACAAAATTCAAATGCACATTCTGTAGTTGGCTTGACCTATCTATACTCAACTATGATAATATTGTTATTCACAATATGTAAAAATCATTTATCCACATTAGTTTGAAAATCAGTCCTTCATTCTATTTTTTAACAGCTATATCAAAGTGAAAATAGGCACAATGAAAGCCAATATAAGGTGAATGATTTAATTTAATGGAAAAGCCAGCAGGGTGGATTGAATTCAGACCACAGCGGTTCTTAGAGTTGCACTCATTTAATGCCTTTTCACAGCCCTTGAGCAACATCAGATTAGACCGTATGCTTGTCTGTATAGCTAGTTTTGGAGGGCCTATCGCCTTGACTGCCAATCCTAACAAATAGCTAAACATCTACTAACAAACAGCTTTAAACAAGGTCTTCATCTTCAGCAACTCAGGAGCTTTAAAAAACACCATCCCCTATTAACAAACGGATAAAATAATAGGTTTTTTCTTTATAGAGGATGAACGGATCTGTTTATTCTTCAACTCAGGATTTTATCTGCTCATATCTCCAATCAGAAACTTCAGTAAGCTTTATAATCTCGGTGAGAAGTACATCTCTCTTTCAGCAAAAGTATTGGGAAATAGTATCTTCTTCCTCAGCAAAAATAAATTCTTTGTAATTGCCAATCCTTACGAGCCAGTGCCAAAAGACCTTGTCACCACCTAATATAAAATTTCAGTATGGTGCATCTCCTAGAAGCAAGGACTGATTTACGCCTCAGGTAGCAAGATCTTTACTTTCAAGGATGGAATTTAGAACCAATTGCCTTTTGAGGCAAACGTTATCTAGCTTTCAGTATAATAAAAGTATGGCAATATTTTACTATTAGCATAAGGAATGATAATCTTTGTAGCAGGAGAATAAGCAAAATCATTTAAAAAGCATGTCTGCGGTTCAATCTTGAAGTAACAGTCTCTATCTCACTCTGGTCGAAAAGAGTACAAAAAGTCTTAGTATCAACTAGCCTGGATCGACTGCAACACTGCACTTGTAGTTTCCCCAAAATTCAACTGTATAGTAGATGAACTAGGTTATGGAGAGTTATAGCTGGAAGGAGACGGATTCGCAATTGCATCATAGCTGGATGGGGCAAGATTAATCGGCAAGTAAAATGCTATTTTCAGAAGAGTGTCAAGCTATTATGTTAACTGCCTAAAATCTAGTTTGATATAGAGTCCAGGCCAGATACTTTACAATGCTTTCTAAGGCTATTAGGATGGACAGCCTAAGAAAATGATCCTTATGGCAGAAAAGTCACAGTTGTATTAGTCCAGTTTTTTAGAGTGTATAGAAGCCGCCTCATTTTCTTTGGATTCCTAAGTTCAAACTCGACTTTTGAAGGCTGTTTCATTTGCCAATAATTACTGGTGCTGTAAATGCGATCAATCTCGCTTGCAGTATGTGTGTAAAGTTTTAAGAGGAATGAACAGCTTGCGTTATGCAGGTCTCGGCAGATGCATCACTTTTCAGCAGCTAGAATACCTGTCATTAAAGAGTCCAAAACAACTGTTAAAAATACTGTTGCGTTATCGTCTGCACTACATAGCCTGTTAGTTATTCAAGCTACTAGGCATGCCTCCAAGTTATATGCTGGATGTCTATAACCACTGGGCATCATGCAAACTATAGACCAGTTAGAACAACGAAACTATCTTACAAAAAGTGCGATAAAAATTCAATCAAATTTAAAACCCGCCTTATACGAGGGTAGCTAAAAGAGCCTTTATGCTCAATAAGTATGAGATGGCACTGCGCCTACTGGAATTGTAGCCAAGCAAACCGAAATCTATTACTGTGCTACTGTGGATGGCTGAAAACTATTCTGCTTCGTCCTAGAGCTATGTTCTTAAGGCGGTTGAGCTAGTTGGACTCACCAACAACACAGATTTCTATGAAACAGTTCTAAAAAGAGTTCTTAGCATAGGCTCATAGAAAATCATTGCCGAACCCATGAAGCAACCTGACATTCGCACCTATTTCATCCGGTTGCTAAGAAAGTAGGACCCACCTTGCCTTTAAAGACTATTAAAGAAGTAAAAGAGTAATGAACAATTAGCAAGAGAATACCTCAGGATATATATTCAATGCGGAGAGCCGGACAGGAAAAAATTGTTGCTTACTAATTGCCTGCATTTCTACGAGCTATAGAAAAATTATAAGCAGGTCACCTACCTGCTTCGGAAAGAGTTAGAGCCTGAAAACTGTGTGTCTGAAAAAGATTCACCAAGTTAATATCTTAAGAAGCTTAACAAAGCGATCAATTAGAACAATTGGTAGCTGTTTGACAGAAAACTGGAGGAAAAACAACCAGATAAGACAATGCTTGAGCTCGTTGTTGATCGATTGAAAGAGCTAGGTAACCAAAATGAGAGGATAAAGAAGGTGATTTTTAAGATGGATGAACAAAAAAAGTTCAAGTACCTGCTAAAGTATATGTTCATAAATGAGGCAGTTGAGCATGCGAAAGGCAAAGGAGACGTAAAGAAGCTTGAGGAAGTGAGAGTCTTTGCACAATCGAGAGGTATTTCTGTGAGAATGGATTGATTATATGTCCCTATTTAAAACTGACCATCTAATGATATAAATAAATCATTAAAATCATAATAATTTCATAATAATTTCATAATAATTTCATAATTAATTAACAACAATGTTGGGTAGATACCAACCCCATAAATATGCAATCGACCTTTGTCTGAAAACTAAGAATATTGTCCCCCACTTCTTCATCAATTCAGAATTGCTAGATCTCAAAGGCATAAATAATACTGTAGTTGGAACCCCTGCCTCAAGCTTTGTTAGGGCTCATATACCTATTTCCTAACAAAAGGATAAATTCATCTGGAGAGGTAAAAAAGTAAGAGTAGGAAGATTGCTTTAAATAATGGACAGTCTAAGTGGCTTTTCAGGGTTTCTTTACTGCAGATAATTTGAACTCGATGTCACTCTAGCCACTGCAGTCATGGACAACTTCTATTCACACCACTAGATTTAGCCCAGAGATATCTAGATATAGGCGGTGGTGACCAATTCAGGCAAGACTTCATTATAAGTCATCACCAATATCATCCAAGATGATAAAGTCAAAGCCGAGGCAGCATTTGTAATGGTATGCCGTAATATCAAAGATTATTCTGCTCATAAGGTACCTTCCATAGTACTTGAAGAGGATTAGCCTAACTTGATGTATATCAACCAACAAGCCAAACACAGATAGAAGGAAAGGAAAAATAGGAGAGAAGAAAGGTCCATAGAATTTTTCCCCACCGGATAAGATTTTTATTCAATCCATAAGCTTTTGACTGGCAAGGCTAATAAAGGAGTACCAATCTAATAAACAAAGGTAGTGACTGCAGTAATTCTGCATTAAGACACAAAAAACTATCATGGTAAGGTTTTTGGCGGGCTTTTAATGAGACTAGCTTATTAAACTTCCTACATTACTGCTCGACAGTTCTACAATGGTGGAAAGTTTAAATTCATGTTCATCAACGATGTGATGTTTTACAAGCCAGTCGATCTTGGCTCTATAGTTTAACTTAGAGCTAAGGTGATTTACTCTATAGGAAAGCATATCCTTATCAAATGTTAAGTATGGACCAAGAAGTATGAAGGTGGAAATAGCGAATAGTTCACTGAGATGTTAATTTGCTTATAGGAATAAGTAGGGGGTAAAGAAGTGTACCCCACCACATACAACCATGCCATAGAGTACATCAAGGGGAAGAACCTCACATTTTTCAAGCGGTCTGCTCAATGATTGGATAGAGTTGATAATCCATTTATGCATAACTAATGATAAGTATTTGTTTTACTAATTGGCGGCATAAACTTTAATAATGTAATAAAAATCAAAGAAAGAAAATTTATAGGCTTTTAGCCTGCCTGTTACCACTATTGAACATCCTGATAAAAAAAGGAGTAAAAAAACTTAACCCAGAAAAAAAATATGTGGAAATTCATTTGGAAAACCAAAGTATTAACAATCTAAACAAAAATAAGAAGAATTGTGCTTAGATCATCTACTTGCTTGGAAATTCACCGAAATTGAAAAATCTAAACCTTAACTCTCAGTAAGACTTAGACTTAGATAACCTTGGTTCGACTCCCTTCTCTAGCACTGCAACAAGAGCATGGATTGTATCCTTATCAATCCAAACTGGGATATATTAGGAAAATAACTAACTCTGTAAAAATTTAATTTGATACCTGTAGAGGATCTAATGTAAAAAGGGATGATATTCGTTTGGACTCCCAAAGAGTATCTCTACTAAGTTATCAAACTTCTTGAGCTGAAGAAGATCACCTATGTCTAAAATTTGCAGATTATCCATATTTCTTTTAAAAAAGTTAAACAACACTCAGAAAAAACAATCTCCTCACTATTGAACTTTTTATTAAAAAAATAGACTTAGACCTCAGATTCTACCGATGAGGATATTAACATGTTCAACTTGAACAGCATCAAATCTTTAAATAACTTTATTCTCAAAGAGGATGGTAAAGTTTTTCATTAGTCGAAAAAAAGTATCCTCATTTTTCGAAAGCATTGTCCCAATAATGACTCCATCTAACTTAGACATCAGCGGACCTGTGATGTCGTCTTTGATATCACTGATCATCCCTGGAAGTTAAGCTAAAAATTAAGAAATTTCACTTATCAGATGATAGAAACAATGCTTCCAAAAGCATGCTGGCGACCTGACCGCCATCCAAGGATGCTAGAACTGTTTGCCCCCGAAACTTCAAACCGAAAAGGATGGCTGCACGTATCCATTTCTTAATGAATCAAATATAATCTTTCTTTAACTTCTTTTCCTGTAGTTGCCTGGCGACAAAACATTTATAAATGAAAGATAATTGATGAGAACTCCAAAATTGTTTAATAGGAAAGAAGAAGAGCGCACCTCCTATGACGAGACCATGCTTGAAATAATCACCAATTCTCCTTCCAACCACACTGATAAGGCCTCTCTCACTCTTCTCTATAAGGAAAAGTATAACAAAGCAGTGCCCGTTCCTTTTCACTGTCAATGGTACATCAAGAGTAGTGGAGATTTACATCCAATTGGACAGTCACTTTCCTGCAGAATGTGCATCACAGACATTGGCAAGGAACTAACCTATCAACTTGAACCAAAAGTTTAAGGTAAGTAATATGAAGGAATGCCAATTACAGGTAGGATGGGCACTATCTATCTAAGTAAGACGATCTGCTAGGACCTTGATTTTTTCTTTCAAAATAGTTTTGTAAAATTGTTGACTGCTTCCAATGGTTAACAATGCCGATTGTCGATGAATAACGAAGGATCAGCCTTGGTAAGTGACAGCCATACTATTTTCGACCGTAAGGATTGGTGGCCATAGGTATCAATTCCCAACAGAGATAATCGCTTGCAATTGAAAATTTATCTCTCTGATAAAAACTAAATAAACCTGCTTAGTGACAGTGAGGAGACATCCTAAATGATATGGGGACTATCAAGATGTTTTATAGGTCACCGATGTGCCAAGCTACAAAACATGCTAAAAATAGGGGATGTAGCAGGCTCCAGCATGCTCATGTTTCATAAATTGTAGTAAATTTAAGCCTAAGCAAAATCCATGAAAAAAATGTTGCAATAAATGAAAGAAGAGAATTTGAATTTACGACAAAAAGAGCAAGTGACTGCTTAGAACCTATCATCATGTACCAAGAATTATTACGAACTCGACAGACAGCACGAAAAACTGATAAAAGCCAATGAATCACTTCAGGAGAAAATATCCATTATGGAAAATGAAATCAGGCTGTTACAAATCGAACAGAATGATGATGACCATAATGATAAAATCCTGTCAATAAACGCAACCAATCCTAACATTTAGGAATATTAACGAAATTGTCAAATCATCAATAGAATGGAACTTGAGCTTGAACACTGCAATCAGGCGATTGAAAATCTAACTGACTCAAAAAACCAGATTTAGAAGGATTTTGAAGAGGCACAAGTTAGAATCAAGGCTTTGGTTAATATGAGAGAGTCCACAATTGAACAAAATCACAAATTGGAGGGCAAGTTGAAAGAACTAGAGGTTGAAAAAAAGCATCAGAGCAACCTTATAACTCAAATCTAGCAATAACTTAAGGCACAGAAGAAAAAGAAGAAGTTCGAATAGCCTATATATCATAGTAGTAGTGGAAGCAGTGTCAAAAAAAGCTAACTCTAGTCTCTGATGAAGCTAGCAAATCGTTTAGCATAAGAATGCACTGATAAAGACCTGCAAATTCAGGAACTAAAAAAGATCAACAAGCAATTGGCCGGAAAGCTAGGCCATTAAGAAAAAAGCTGTGGATGATATCTAATATATTTGATCAGCGTAAAGAGTTATATTCTGGTAGAAGGATGCTTTCGTGCTTGGGCTGTCTCTACTCGGGAGCGGGAGGGAATACATTCCAAAATCGAAGGGTTTAATCTCCTGCCCCTGTGACTATCGATTTACCGTCTGGACTCATTGCCAGAAATAGCACTCTATATGTGTGGCCCATAAGTGTTGTAATTTTTTTCACTTGTAAATACTATACTTTAAGGATATTTCCACACAATGACTTGGTTCTGGGAATAGCCATGAGTTGAAACTAACTAGTTAACATTTTTTGAAAATTGAAGATTGCATACTTGTGAACCTGTATCAAGCTAGTTCAGTAACTGGTTTTATAGTGTATTCCAAAAACAGATTCGCCGATCAGCAGTGCCTCCTCCTGAAGAAAGAAGTCCATGTTGATGCGGCGACCATGCAATTGCCTTCACTGCTGCCTTGTGAGTGTTAAATTTGGCCACAGGCTGTTCAGAGTGTAAATTCCAGATGAAAAGATTATTATCGTTGCCTCCTGAAGCCATTTGCTGCTCATCAGGAGACCATTTCAGTCCACAGATTTATTGTTTGTGAGTGACTAGTTTCGATACCTTGTCCATTCCTGCTCGAGGATCCCAATTGATAATCGATTTGTCCCTTGAACCTGAACTAAGGATCGAGGGAGACCAGGCCATTACCCCAATCCGGTTGGTATGTCCTAAACAGTCTCTCAGCCTTTGCTGTTTCACAGTGTCCCAAATTTGTAGCGATCCCTTTTGTGTTCCAATCCCAATAAGAGGACTAGAAGGTGCCCAGGCAAGAGAGGAAACTGTGTCCTGGTAAAAATTATCAGTAAAATCACACAATCTGGTGACTTTTGAGGTCTAAGCAGACCACAGATAAACTGATGAAGATAGGCCGACAGCTAGATAATTACTTTTACTCCAGTCGATCAAATTCAGATAGAAATCATCCTGTAGGGCAGGTGCGTCAAGTACTTTATAAGGCGTCTTGCTTATTTTCCGAAAAGAGCTGATACTGTCCTAGAGGATAGGTGAAGTTTGTTCATTGTACCTAAAGATGCCCATTCCACTCATACCAAGAATCTGTCTCCTGAATATTTTTGCTAGAGAGACATCACATTCGTTTTCTCTGGAGTTTTACTCAATCAAGGTAGTATGGTAGAGACTAGTTTTACGGCTAGGTATGTAGCGGTCCATCTGAGGCTCGATAGACCTATGATGAAATGAGAACTGCACATCCAGATTAGGAGTGAGAGTAAGTTTGCCCTCAGTCCTCTTAGGATACTTTTTCCCCTCCTTGATTTTGTTCATCCTAGTTAGTTTTATTTTAATATTCTGTCTTTGATATTATGGGACTCTAGAAAATGACAATCATATAAATTCTCTAAACCTCTCAATTACAACCTCTTCTCTTCAAGCTCTGGTATCTCATTTTCACTCTTGATTGCTGGCGTGTTTAAGATCCTTACACTCGCACCATCCGCAAAAATCTCTCTTTTGCAAACTCCATTTTTCTAGAGATTCCTTTCTATGTGTACAAGGTTTTTATGGATCGATTCCAGATTGCCCTGCAAAAATTTAACTGTTAGCCGATCTTCAAACAAATAATTTCAGGCTACAACGATAAGTCAGCTTTTATCGCCTTCTAGGATTTCAGCACGCACTACATTTAGTTCTTTTCTGGGGTCCTTCACGCCATGAAAGGAGAAGATCTAGTTGAATACACAAAAAAATTGTACTGGACAATCAGCAACAATAGAGAGCCTTTGAAAATGATTGATCTTGACAAAATCTAGGCTCTCGAAAACCCTTTTCCTAGTTAACCAGCGGAAATTCAATTTGCTCTACAAAGGGAAATATCACCATAGTCTTAACGGTTACAATGGCAATTACAACAACAAAGTTTCTACAATTGAAGGACACTAGATGACTAAATTGGTAAGAACGACTTGCAGCGATTAGGGAATTCAATTCTCAATATCGGGATGTAAAGGACGCATATGGGTTAGGAGACAAACTGAAGCAAGGACCGAAAGTGCCAATCTCTTGTTATATTATCGGATAGCAACAAGTGGAAGATTACACCCATACCATTAACAACTTGCACAAAGAATTACTGTCAAAAATTAGAGTGCATAAGGGAACAGTTCTGAAAAAAATGATGAATGACTTGTTTTAATAAAAAATAATGAATTCTCCTCGAGAATGGATGCAATCAGTAGTACAAGTCAGACGCAGAATCAAACCAGATGAGGGAGCGTATGTTTGTGAACGATGGGGTGAGATTTGATCGGCAATTGTCCTGTCGGAGGAACTTAGCTAATTCAAACAATAAAAACGTGAGGCAAAGCTGGGTCGATTGATTAATTTGGAGCCAATAAAGAGTGTTGAGCATGCAAATGGAGTAAAGAAGAAAGTAAAAAGAAACTTTCCAGGTCAAGCTAACTCATCTCACTTTTTAGCTCAATACAAATAAAAGTTAGAAATCAAAAACAATAATATTGATACATAAAAACAAATTATAACTAGAGATAATTACAATATGTGTGAATCTCTCCAGGAACATCTTTAAAATCTTATTATTTCATAGTTCATATGCCATCCAAAAACAACCGTGAAGGATACACCACATCATGGCATCGAAACAAAGCACAACACTGGAGGCTTTCTTTCATCCTTCTACCCCTCATAACCTTTTTTAAAAAAAAATTTGAATTACCCCTTCTTTTTAATACTCTGAAACCCTTCATAACCTTTTTTTTATAATAATTTGAATTATTTTCAATCATGGCTGATAAAATGGAATGTGTCAGAGTGTAGTAAGGTGCAGGCCCCCTCAGTTCGGATTAAATCAAAGAGGGACACAAGGCGGTGATCAAGATTGATGAGCCCTCTCGAGAAATTACATTGACAAAAAAAAATGATTAAGTAAAAAGGTTCACCTTTGAACGCTGTTTACGGAATGGAGTCTCGACAAGATATCATCTTCAAGGAAACAGCTTTACCAATCCTTTAAAGTTGTATGTAGGGGTACAACGGCACACTATTTGCTTATGGCCAGACAGGCACAGGCAAGACCTTCACTATGGATGGAGACAAGGAGCAGAACTACCCAGGTATAATGCCAACGCACTATTGACTACATTTTCGATCGTATCAAGGAATCCTCCCAAAAGAAAAAATTCATGGTGACTGCTTCATATATGGAACTGTACAAGTAACAGCTGAATGATCTACTGGTACCACCTCCAAAGGACATCTTTCAACAGAGCAAAAGAAAAAAACCTGAGATCCATGAGCACACCTGAATTCGGCATATACGTAACCAACATCTCAAAAGAGACCATTCCAGATCGCTTTGAAATGATTCGTAGGTTATAGTACGGCAAGAAGAACAGAAAACACGCTGAAACAATTATGAACAAAGATTCTTCAAGATCACATGCCATTTTCACTATCACTATAGAGAATGCTGAGGTGGTTGATGGTGATGAATGCTTTCGGAAGGCAAAAACTGAATATGGTGGATTTGGCAGGTTCTGAGCGACAGAGTAAAACCCATGTTTCTGGAGACGAGTTGAAAAATGCCATCGATATTAACCTCTCATTAACTACCCTTGGATTAGTCATTGAATCTTTGATCAGTGCCAAGAAAAAACAATATTCCTTATAGAGATTCGCAGCTTACAAGATTGTTGCAGGACTCACTCGGTGGCAACACTAAAACTGTCATGATTGCAAATATCGGGCCTGCCAACTACAACCTCGAATAGACCAGCAGTACACTGAAGTACGCAGATCGTGCAAAAATCTATCAAAAACAAACCAATTATAAACTAGGACCCTAAGGATGCCAAACTTCGAGAGTATGGAGAGGAAATAGCCAGACTAAAAGCTGCCTTGGCTCGGTAATATGCGGATCTAGGCAGTGCTGAGGATATCGATTCAATGATCAGTCTTCCTGAGGGAGAGGGCTCCAATGTCTAACTTGAATAGAAGCTTATTGCAGAACGCGACAGAGAAAAGAAAAAACTTGAACTTGAGAAAATTAGGATCATGGAACAGAAAAGCATGACTTAAGAACAGCGTAATCAGCTCATTCGCCAAATCGAAGAGAAAGAATCCGAGCAGTAGACGCTTATGGAGAAAAACATGAGAAAAACCTTAAAATTTTAAGAAAATTGGAAGGAAAAGTATTGCATGGTACCTAGTTATAAGAACGTGCGAGACAAAAGGAAATGGAATGGAAAGAAGCTCATGAAGAATTACGCAAGCAGAGAAACGATTAGGAAAAACTTAGGAGGAAAGTCTAAGACTATAAGGATGAGATCATCGACATGTAAAAAAAGTATGCCAGTCAACAAGAAGAAATCGATGATAAAACTAAACGGATCAAACATTCCATGACAAAATTGAGGCAGATCTAGCAAGGACAATCGGGAACAAGATGAGTAGTACGCCATGGTCATTTAAGAGTTACAAGAGCGGAGGAAGATTTTACAAAAATAGCATAAGCTGAAGAGCTTCATCATGTCACATTTCATCTCTGAGGAATCACTGGATTTTTTGTTCGGTCTTGCGAACTATAATTTTTAGACGGACTCATGGACATGCCTGCATTGTAATTTGCAGGTAACAATGTGAAGCAAATTGAGCCACAACTTTAAGCTGGCTAATTTGACTTCGACGAGCTGATCCGAGCCTAGCTGAAAGGAGCACCCAAACACCTTCTTCATCTACACCTAAGAAGGACCAATCCGAGAATAGGTAGCCTACAGACTAGGACAAGAAAAAAATCAAAGAAGAAGAACAAATCAAAGAAAAAGAAAAAGCTCTTATGACCCAATAATCTATTATTAATTGTTTTGATATCAATGTAAATCTACCTATATTTTTGTACTTCAAGATTATAGTGATTCACTGATAATAAAGCATCTGGAATATATTTGCTTTATAGTAGCCTTTTTTTATATTCACATTTATTTTTCATTTGGAGTCTTAAATGCTTTTTATGTGCATTTGAATCATCTCAGTCTTAGCTGTCAAATCCTGTAATATTTCAAATTGTGACTCCAGCCGACTGGTGCTGCTCTGTCTTTATCTCCTCCTTAATCTCGTCAATCAGCTCTACAATGGGCTCCAGTTTGCAACGAGGACTAATTAGCTCCTCCTATTGAGGTGGCTCGTTTTCCTACTAAGGAAAGAAAAGTCTTTTGAAGCAGTTAGACAACATTGGTTGTTGTTGATCAGATCAGATATATTATATCATGACTTGGTTTAGGGCCTTCGACAAGGGTAGTTGGGATCTGAGGTTCTGGCGCAAGGACCAACCTCCGCTTCAACCAGGATGATTATGGAATGACCCGAATCAAGTACATCACCCAGGGTTCAAGGACTTTTGTCTTCGATTTTCAAGGTGTGATGCCGGCCAGAGGTTTTTCAATCTAATTGTGCTGACCTCAAGCCTAATCATCCTTTTTGGATGTGAAAGA
>NW_028292208.1:0-33234 GCF_963383615.2 Lipophrys pholis
CCCTTTGGCACTGATCCCTGACTTGCTGGTGGATGGGGCAGTAGGCTACTTCATGAAGTTCATGCTGCAGAGCATGTAGCAGCTTGGCACTAACCTTGATGACTAGTAGCTGCGGAAGGCGATAAAGTAGGACAAAGCAGGGTTCTACAAGTGGGCTAGATAAGTCCTTACAAAGGCTTTAGGCCATGGCCGTTACAACATGCTGACTTGAGCAATGGATGATTATTCGAACATATCCACATCATTCCTTCTTTACTTTCTGCTAGCTGATCTCCTTCTTCTACTCCTTCTACTCCTCTAGCCCAGGAGTCAACACCTCCCTCGACATGCCCTTTTGCTTGATGAAGGACATCCTCTACTACTCGTACTAAAAGTTAACAGGGTCACTTATTATCCGGATCACATAGCCTATCACCACTGTGTATATCCAGCAAATGGTCCAGCCAGCCCTCACCCCTGATTTCCACGTGCCACTAATCTCAAGGCTGTCGACCCACTCCCAGGACAGCAGCACCACTACAATCGGCACCAGCATGACCAGACAGCTGACGACTATGAACTAAAGCACCACCCGTTGAGAGTTGAACCACATTCCGAATGCCTCTTCAGGTTGTGGAGCATAGAGGTGACTGCGTGCTGAGTCCCACTGTTTGAGCACTTCCTGCTAAGTGGGAGGCTAGTCTTAAGGGTGTGGTTGTTCAGCAGTTTATGACTAGTCTTAGTCCAGCTGTGGATTTTACATTAAAAAAAGATGATTGAGAGGACTGATGCTCTTTTGAAGTCTTTGAGTGAGGGGTGTTAGTCCGCACCTTTTGTAAAGTCATAGGCAGGGGTCTAGCCACCTCGGCAGAAAGCAGTCAGAAACTCTATCTTTAGATAGGCTAGGCAGGTACAAGCAGTCTAGCCTGTGCAGC
The DNA here is from genome assembly GCF_963383615.2 of Lipophrys pholis. NCBI lineage: Eukaryota > Metazoa > Chordata > Actinopteri > Blenniiformes > Blenniidae > Lipophrys > Lipophrys pholis. The sequence goes on from NW_028292208.1 coordinate 915, forward strand.
CTCCTCCACCAGACCACACACACCACTTCATGCCTACAACAACAACAGACTAAACCACAGTCCAATAACAACCACCCAGAAAGCAACTCAAAAAATCATCCCTTCGAAAGCAGACTGTGTCCATATCCAAGGTGCCTTAGAAGCAGATAAAGAAGAACGGCAGTCAGCAACAACTTGGCAAGACAAGAAGCATTAAAAGCATATACTCCTCCAATAGAAGATCAGTGCCTTCATCCCCCAACCTCCTTAGTACGCCATCTAGCATACCCCACCTGACAAACTCCATGTCGCATTCCCTGTCGCATTCCCTGTCGCATTCCCTGTTACGTTGACCATGCAACCACCACCACCACCACAGCCCCATCACCATCATCATGCTGCAGAGGTAGTTGTAGACAAGCCAGCAAACTTGAAGAAAGAGGATGAGGGTGAAGAATAGCATGTAATGTAAGATGATGATGATGCAAAGTTCAAGTAGCTGTTGAGTCTAGAAGAAGGTGTGGAGATAACCCTGTGCTAGGAGAAGATCTGTGGTAAAGGGTGGTAGGGCCAGGAGAAGGTGTCAGCACGTTTCTATCCACTGTTCAATGTTGGGTAGCAATGATAGATATATTGTCATATAGTTGAAAAGATGAAATCGATTCAGGAGTGGCAGACGTACGGCCTTGACCCTCACCTCGCCATCTCTCTACTCAGAAAAGGACCAGCTAGTCCTCTCCGCTAGTCTCTCATCATCACCAACCTACTCAAAACCAGACTCTATGATGATATCCTCAACACTGCCAAAACCCTCCACCTGCCGCACATCACTGACCTATAGCACCGTCTGAAACAAGCCCAATCAGACTCAGTCACTGAACTGCAAAGCCTAACAACAGGACTATAACAGAAACTTGACCAGCACTACGAGAAGTTGAAGGAGGTCATGACCAGGTGCAAGTAGGAAAGAGAGAAGGGCAGCAAGGTTTAGTACAGAACTGAACTCGAGAAGATTGTGGGCAATTGGAACAATCAGCAGTACCGGACTGTCCTGAAATACGCCAAGGTGAAGTATGAAACTGGGTAGTATGATGTGGCTCGGAGGATAGTGTCAGGGCTGCAGACAGGTATCTTCCACAACATCTACGATGATCACTGCAAGGACTGGAGCATTCTCCTCTCCTGTCTGATGGCCAACTAGGACTACCTTCTAGCCTAGTCCCTTTGCCAACATAACCAGGGACACAGTCCACTGTGATCCTGATCTCTTTTTCAGCAATTAAGAGTTTATGGGCAATAAGGTCAGACACTTCCAATGCGGGATGTTTTACAAGCTTGTCCAGGGAAGATGGATTTAGTGGATGGACAGTGCGAGGAAGAGTACTGTGGCTAAGGCGGCACTCCCTTTTGCCAGGAGGTATTTGGTTCTTGGCTGTATGCTCACCTTCTAGCTCTCTGAACTTTCAGGGATGCCTGAAATGATCCGCTAGTTCGATGGCTACTAGTACTCCGACTAAATCGTACAGTTCAGCTAGCACCTCCTACTAAACTTTGACTTCAAAAAGGCACAAGCTCTCCTTCCAGCCGTCCAAGAAACCCTCCAGCAGGATGGCTACCTCTCTCACCATGCAAGTCAGATCCTCTCTAAACTACGTTAGCTGCTGATCTCAATCAAGTTCAGAATACAGGCTCGGGTCAAGCTAGACGAAGTGTAACCCAACCCCAACCCCAACCCCAACCCCAACCCCAACCCCAACCCCAACCCCAACCCCAACCCCAACCCCAACCCCAACCCAACCCCAACCCCAACCCCAACCCCAACCCCAACCCCAACCCCAACCCCAACCCCAACCCCAACCCCAACCCCAACCCCAACCCTTCGTAGCCAGCTGAGGCAGAAGGCATGATCAAATGAATGATGAATGCTAAAAATAGTTCATCCAGCAGTACAATACAATTATGAGGGATGCAGGTGTTGCAGCACGTATACGTCCTCTTCTATTCGGAGAGGATATACCCGTGTTTAGCAAGGTGTCACCTCGGACAAGTGCAGGAGTCCAGAGAAGACTCCACCTACATGTACTCTTTCGACTGGGTGTTTGAAGAGGAAGTAACCAAGCTGTCTACCAACAAGCTGTTCGTCCACAACTCCATGAACTCATCGAAAGTGGTAAGAAGCTAGTGGTAATGGCATACGGACAAACAGGGTCAGGCAAGACTCATACAATGTTCGGACAAAGCAAGTCAAAAGGACTGAATGACCTCCTTCTCTAACAGTTGCTTGAGTCATCCCCTCGTGAGGTGACAGGCCGGTTCATTTAAATCTACAATGAAAAGGCGAGAGACTTGATCTCTGGTCAGACTGTTTCTCTTTTCTAGAAGGTGATATGCTCCTCCTGTAGAACTGTCAGACTGTGGTGCTTCGTTCCTTCTAGGACTTCATTCACTTTTATGACAAGGCTAAGGCCAGTAAGCAGATCGGATCATCCAATGTCCATTAACAGTCATCTCGCTCGCATACTTTGTGCATGCTCGAAATAGTCACTGCTCGAGGCACTGCTACACAACTTGATCTTGTCGATCTATGTGGATGTGAAGTGCTCGACTTGTCCAAGGGTGCCCAGCAGAACAAAGAAACTAACTTGATAAACCTGTCGCTGTTGAGTCTTGGCTGGGTAGTGGAAGCCCTCACCACTCAACAGAAGCATGTACCGTCAGAAACTCTGTGCTTACACGCATCATGAAAAAGGCTTTGATGGGTTCTCACAACCTACTGCTTTTTTGTTGCATCTCTCCCTCAATCGAACACGCTGGCTTTTCCAAGCGCACTCTCCACTTCGGAGGGACAGCAGTCTGCATCTCCAAGAAATAGCGAGATGCCCCTTCAATAAACCTATCCTAACTCGCTCGACAGTCAAGAGCCCAGAAGAACGTGTATGAGGTAGTTCTAGACAAACCACCCTTATGACCTCTGTCCATAGATAAAGCACTCCAAGATCCAAGGGATCAGTTGCTACCATGTTGGCTAGCCTACAAGTCAATTAGTACTGCTTTTGCATGCACAGGGAGGTGACTGCTCTGCTATGGACTGGCCCCTACATGTTCAATAGTTTTCCAGGCTGTTATGTGATAGGGGTTGACTTCCCTGGGTTGGAGGGACACCAGGGTAGCGTTTCAGTTCAAGAACTGAGCATTTGATGGTAAGGGGCAGACCACTGACTTCATGGGGCAGGTCTTCAAGATATTTGGAGTCCGCCCAGATCGCAAAGTGATTCTAGCAGGATACGACTATGGCGGCAATGTAGCCCTACACCTCTGTCTACACAAGACCATGTCACGATGCATAAGCAGAGTGATCCTCTTCCACCCAAACTACACACAACCACTCACCACCCTTTCATAGATAAAGCAGCCAGTGCTACTCTTCTGGGTGAAGTCAGACGTGATGCATCTGGTGAAGGACGGCCAGAGGATGACCAAGACCATCCCACACTGCAAGATGTACAGTATCAAGATCAGCAGGTAGAAACAAAGTGGGTATTATGACTTTCTGGGGGGGTGGATTGGCCCGGTTGTCAAAGAAGAGTTGTTCCCGGCTAGGGTTGGACAGGTCTAGAAGGTTGAGAAGATGGTCGATCCTGACATGCTTATAGAGATGGCTCGTAATCAAAAACTATAGGCTATACGCGCCCTCAAGGAAATCGTGCTAAAAGGTGAGATCAAGGCATGGGGCCTGTCCATCAAACGCACCTCTGAACTTAGTAGACAAGCTATACGATTGTTTGGAGAACTGCCCATCTTCAATGACAGGTCAACTCTCACAGACTTCCAGCACTGGGGTTTCTTCACCACCATGCAATCCTTGCAATACTAGCAGTACCCTTAAGGACGAGTCATCCATGTGAAAGTGCCTATGCAGCATTCCTGCAAGCAACCTGGTTTTATGTGCTATACGGATGGCAACAAGGAAGGGGTGTCTTGTCTGGCAAAGGTGGTGTGCAGAGAAGGTAGGAGGGTGAGGTTCAAAGTGGCTGGGTTTGATGGATGTCTAGAAAAGACGATTGAATAGGTTCACAGGTTGAACGGACAGACTAATTTCAGCAAGAATTTTAAAGGCAACCTGGTCCTTGAAGATGGGATGGTGGCAAACTATGAATCCCTTGTAACTAGGGCCAAGGTTGTGGAATGTGCGATCAGACTAGACCGGATCTTATCAGGCTGCACCTAGCCCACTTTGCCACTAGCCAAAAGATGTGCTGCCTAAATCTGGAAGATCATTGATCTCATCCACCTTGTACACTAAGGGATTTCTCCTGACCGTCTATGTGAACCAGATGTCGGCAAACTAGCCCTGTACGGCCAGGGGAATTGCCACCATCTGGCTGGAGTACCAGCTGCCTTGATGCTTCCGTTCTGTCAGGTGCTGAACTGGCAGGTTCGCTTTCGAGCGGGATTCGTTCAGAAGCGAGGCAGAGACATTGATGACAAAGGTCAGCCACTTGCTAGCTGGGATGGAGTGCCAAGGAACATAGAAGACCATACTTGGTTGGAGGTCAGCTACTTCCCAAGAGGATAGAGCGTGATCTACGACCCAACGATAGAAGAGCTAGACGGCAGTTTGTAGAGCTACTACAGCTCAGGCAAGATGCACATCTCAGGGGACTTGGCCTGTCACTCGCTAGACCCAGTTTTTGATTAGCAGTCACAACAATGATTAAAAATGCAATTGAGCAACAACGCCTCCTCGACCCACAACTCACTCGTCACCCTGCTTGACAAGGAGTCATACCACCACCACCGCCACCGATCAGTGGCAGTCCTGCAGTTCTGTCCCCCTGTCGAGGAGGAAATCTGTCTGCCTAGGCTGGTCCTTCTACAGAAGCAGGAAAGCCTGGAGAACTCGCTGAAAGAGAGGAAGGGGAAATGCATCAACGAACTGATCATCGATTCAAAAAGCTGTGTGAAGAAGATTCTGCTGGCCAGCACACTTCTCGACATAGCGATGAGGATCTGGCTGATCTACCAGGTGCTTGAGCTGGACAACTTGTTTATAGAGAAGTGGGCTTACTTGTTGCTGAACCTGATAATCCGCCTCGTGATGGTGTGCTGCCTCTGCACGATAACTCTCAACCTCTTTAAGAACAACCCGGTCAGCGCCTGGCTGTACAGGCAACGGACATTGTAAGGGTGCGCTCTTTGGGGATTAGTGATCCCTCCCTAGCTGTTCTTCATACTGCGAGTGAAGGACAGGCTGACCACCTATTTATTAGTGAACAACATCTTCAGAGGGATTGAAGTGTCAATCCTGTTTATAGTGCTGATGTGGACTATGATCAGGTACCTCTCTAGTACAAACTCTCACAGCTAGGACATGCTCTGGCTGCTGGGTCTGCTAGCTGAGGAGATGATCCGCTTCATCTTGATGCTAGCCTACCTGGGCTGTGAGCATCCTCAATACTGATCATTATATCAATCTACTATGTACCATGTACCATGCATGCATTATAGATCATAATTTCAAGCCTCACGACTTATATCTAGCAGCATGTTGGATAGATACAGCATCTGCTTGGACAGGCTGCTAGCCTTTGAAGTCAGCACCAGGAACTTACCCTCCAGAATGCCCTTCAAGTTACCAGCCATTATCCCCTGACTAACCACCTTCCTCACCTCTTTCTCTTTCAACTCAAAAGACAAGCCCAGCTTCTACAGCGAAATGCTGGTGAAGTTCTACATATGCAGCAACAAGTAGCACTCCAGCGCCTTCATCTTAATCTCTTGCAGCAACTTGGCAATCACACTTTCTTGGTTAGGAAACCTTGACCAGATGAGCAGCCCTGATACGAACTGGTAGCAAGCCCTCCAGTTACCTGCCTGCAGTTCTTTACAAGCTGAGTAGAGCATATCCTTGGCGTTGATAGGACTGGCGATAAAGTAGTTGTGCTCATAGTGTTCGTACATCTTCTTGAGGCTTTTGGACTGCACCCTGGCTTCATCCACCAGCATAAGTGGTATTTCCAGCACCATTGAACACAGCAGCTCAACGCATTCCACTGTCTCCACAGGCAGGTACATGTAGTAAGGTATCAGTTTCTTTCTTAAACGCCCATCGATCATTCTACTGCCTTGGCTCAGCAGGTCCCGTAGCTTGCCCGACCCGCACAATTATGCTAGGTAGTAGAATGCAGTGGAATACTACCCTCTGCAGAATGCGCACAGTCCCAACTGAGTCATTGCACGATTGGCCAGTACCTGCAAGTACTAGTCTGAGTTGATGACGTTCTGTTGGCTTAGACATGACAGCAAATTGGCTTCAGCTTGTTTGAACTCTCTGCTTTGTGCCAGGAAGAAGGACACTAGCAGGCTGAGCCTTACTTTGGTCTTTTCTGTTTTGATCCGCTTGGAGAGTGCCTTGCTCTCGTTGAAGAGAGTAGATTGGTTGAGGATGGAGAGGTAGGCGGTTTCCTCCTTGGGCTTTCTGCTGGCAATTGATTCTGCTGTTTCTTTATTCATAAAGTGCACGTTTTCAATGAGCTGGACAGCCAGTTAAATTTCAGACATTTATGCTTATTGCTCTTTGCAAAACTAGAGTAGCTTGTAGTTGAGGCCGATGAGTGAAATCAAATCTTGAAGTCTTTTAGCATACTCAGTGCTAGAAAACTCAGTATAGATCAGTGCCTTCTTAAGCTGCTATTGAAGCTGCATGAAGTACAGCCTTAGGTGATCAACTGCTATGGCCTTTTCATAGTAGGTCTCATCTGATGCTTTGACAGCCTAGGCGATAAAGGTGCGTACCTCATTCAGTGGCTGGATAGGCTTTTTGTAATATTAAAACAACGTGGCAAAGTCAGCGTACAGTTCTAGCCACTGACCTCGTTCAAGCAGGACATTCCCATTCGCTCTGTAATGCTGCATTTTAACATGGAAGAGCACCAGCATCAGCTCCAGTTTCCTCTCATAGGTGTTAAGGATGCGAGTGATGGTTTGAATAGCGGGCTAGGTCTAGAAGCCTTTGGAGTGCAGGTTGGAGACGATTTCAGTAATGATTTTGACTGGATTTTCTTCTTCCTCTTCTGACTCTTCTTCCTAGCTGGAAGGAGATGAAGAACTGGAAGGGTCAGAAGGGTTTTAAGCCTTTTTCTTATCCTTTTCCTAGTCCTTCTCCTCTTCAGTCTTGACAGGCTTCTTTTCTTTCTTCAGCCAGAAAGTTCTACGGATCATCGGGTCAGGGCTATTCAAAGGTGATGTATCTTCATCCTCTGAGTCATTCTAGTCATCCCCCTCAGAATTCAGCAGTTCGTCGATATCCTCCTTTCCTTCTTCATCCAGCTTCATGAAGTCCTACTCGTACTCTTTGAACTCTTTCTTGAACTTCTGCTTGAATGCGTTGTAGGCCTTGAAGTTCTACCTGATAAATTCCTTCTTGTTCTCGATGGCTGTCTAGTCCAACATTTTTTTCATGGACAGCATGGTCTTCAGCACGAACTCAGGCATCCCATCCCGCTCGATTATGAGTCGAGCCTTTCCCAGTTCTTTGAGTAGAAGCTCAGCCTTTTCGTTGATGGTGACATAGTCTGTCTTTTTGATGCTTGACCTGATGACCCTACAGATGTTTTTGAGATTGCCAATACGCTTTTCTTTCTGAGTCATTTTCTTGTGGTCATCATCCGAACCACTTTCTAGTCCTTCTGCCATGTTCTTCATTCTCAGGCGCTTGACCTTATCCTAGTTAAGAGCCTTCTACTCTTCCTCTTCAGAGGAGGAGTCACTCTGCACCCCAGAAATAAAGAACCTGTCCATCTCTTCAACAACAACAACAACAACAATAATCTATCATCCATTCATTCATTATCCTATCTGCGTGCATTCATTCTGAGATGTGTTTACTATGCGCATCATATGTGCTGTGCTTGCTATTGAGTTCTGTACTGCTCGAATACTTATGCCTGTCTAGTATTTGATCTTGTTACTCCCTGCTGCTATCATCCCACTTCTCTCCAACCATCTACTCTCCCAACTCTTACTCCTGCTCTCTTCACTGCCCACCCTTCTCTGCCTCGGCTGGAGGGCATGCTGCCTCAAACTCCTACTAACACTCATGATGGCCTAATCTCTAACCCTCAGTACAACTGTTGGACTGTTCTACCTATACACCAAGCATTTCCTATCCAGACTAGAGCTATAAGATCTACTGGTTGCCTGCTGGCTAGTCTACTACCACTGGCTGCTGCACAAGAACAAAAAGGAGGCGATGGTCAACTTCTAGGAGGCACTGGCATGGAAGAATAAGTTTGAGGCCCAGGAACCGACTGTGATTGGCGATGATTACAACGAGATCTAGAAGAATGAAGCTCTTAAGAAATTGGAAAAAGGACTGAGATGCCTGACTGGTATGAAGCCAGGAAAGAAGGAGACAAAATCATTCTTGAAAGAGGCAGCTTCTTAATCGTAGCATGTCAACGCAGCAAAGGCCCATTCTGGATCTGGTCAGTTAAGAACAGCCCCTTCTCACAGTAACTTAGCATACTCAAGAAAAGCATCTTCGACTCTGCTCTCACTCTGGTTGACAATCTCGAAAGACTGATCTTTGCAGACATCGTGCTCAAGTACATAAAGGAAGACCATGAGACACTTGACCCTCGAACTCCTCTAGTTGGCCTAGCATCGAACACCACCCTTTCCAAAGGCCACATCAACATCAACTTAGGGCTCTCTTCACTCTCCTCTCGACGATCCGAGTCCACTCAACTGCTGAGCCTTATCTTCCTGGTCTGCAAGTTCTACAAAAGTCTGAAGAACATCAGCAAGGTCAACATAATTTGTGTGGAGGATTCGTTCATCAGCCTCATAGGTGAAAAGGGGCGGAAGGGATCCATCGTCGGCAAGAAGAGGAGCCTCAAGCCTGCTGGAGCAGCATTGGAGTTGTGCCTCCAGGAATACTAAAACACTGTGCTGGAAAACAGTCAAAATATTTAGATCCGGGTGAAGGTCAAGCCTCCATCCTCCCAGGTGTCTGACATGTGGCTACAGGATTTGAACAGCAAGCTGGAGCACATCAGTCACCTCATCAACAAGCAAAACGTAGATCAGTCCATCATCAGCAGCAAAGAGTTCGTCCGCAATCTCAACTTCATGTCCAGTGTCAACTGCATGGAATCGGTGGGCATTCAGAATAGATCGAAGAGGAAGAAAAGGTCGATGAGAAGAGCGAGAGTAGTCGGTTCTATACGCCCAATATACCCTACCTACCGCAAGACGGATGCATAGCTGAGGGGGAAAGGAAGCGTATTCTCGAGGTTGTTGGGAGTGCCAAAAAAGTAGCATCGCTCAGTAAGCATCATCAGCAAGGCAACAAAGACGGTCTAGATCTCAAGTCCAGACCTATCCGGGCAAAGCGAGTACTAGACGCAGATAAAAACCTTGATGATTCGCATGTACCAGGACATCTACCTGCAGCACGTGCTGGGACCACGTTTTGTCTGAATCAATTTATGTAGGATTTGGAGGAGGGGGATCGTATGATGCTCTTTGGTCAGGCCTTGTCCATGAAGCTGAAGACTGATCAGGAGCCCATTTCGGGTACTCTCCTTTATCTCAGTCCGGATAACCATGCCCTCCTTCTTAAGCAGGAGAACAAGGTCACCAGGAAGACTCGACTGAGGTTGGTGAAACACTGCAGCTATCACTGACTTGCGAGTGACCAGCAAACTATCACCCGAATAGCTGCGTGAAGAAATGAAGATCTCGAAGATAAGAGTGGAGTAGGCTCTGGAACGGTAGTTCTAAGCTGACTTGCAAGCCATATAATAATGAAACTCTTGACTAGCTTAACATTTAATCATTGGTGTGTTTGCAAGTTATGGTTGAGTTGTTTGCGTAGAGTTTAGTTGTCCATTTTCTGCTGGATGATGAGATCTTTCACCTCTTAAACATTGCTTTAAAGCCTTTTGATCCTATCCTCCTTGTCCCGGATGACTTCTTGCAAGTTGGAAATCTACTCTTTTTCAGACTAGACCCTCTGTTCTTGCTCTTTCAGAAGTGCCATCTCTTTGCGAGCACAGTCCTTCAGCTTGGCCAGCTTCACCTTCAATTATCTTTCTTACTCAGTAAGAGGCATTCTAAATAAAATTCATGAGAACAGTTTCTTTCGGGATTTTGAACGGTTCTGGGACAGTTCTCTTGAGCTGTTGGGGTGCATCTCTATCAGTGCCGCTCTAGAACAAGGGCCTGTTCCTCTCATCTCTGTAGAAGCCACATCCCCCTTCGATCGTGAGGTCAAAGTGTATTCTGAACGAGTGCAGTTCTACACACTCGTGGCTTCCTCTTTCACTAGCAGCTTCACCACTAGTTCTTTGATTGCACTTTAAAGCTTTACTGACATGGTCTCTCTCTTGCAGATGTCTATAAAGTTTTTGAGTGAGGCTTGAGTCTTTTAGAACTGTAAGTCGCATTGTGCTTATCCTACTTTTGGAGCCTTTCTTGCAACAGAAAGAGGGCTTGGATAGCGTGATCTCAGCTCAGGCGGGTCATACTGGAAAATATTGACCTTTGATTTTGAGGCGAGATTTCGACTTCTCCTCAACTTTTCATTTTACTTGCCAAGCTGACAATTTTCAGCCTCCAGTTTCTACCTCAGCTGTCGACTGCATTCCTTCTCCTACTACAATCGACTCTTCAACTGCAGGTTTTCATTCTCTGCTTTCTGCAAGTTCTACCTAAGACTAATAACTAGCGAATCCTCCAAGGGTGGCTAGTGAGGGAGGTAGGGGTTATGATGTCCAGGTTCTTCCTAAAGCGAGCACTCTTAAAGAAAGAACTCTGCGAATGATTTTCTGGACAGTATCGTACTGCGACTTGAGCCTAGGCATGTTCATGGCAGTTAATTGTTTAATTGGTATATTCACTGTTTAATATTAAAACACATTAACGTCATGGCTGTGCATGATGAGAAACGGCATTTCTGATTTCAAGACCATCTCGAAACTGTACAGTGATAGTCTTGCCACTATCAATCGGCTGGAACACTAGCTTGACCAGCTCCATGCAGAAAACCAGTCACTTGCCAAACGATGCTTTGCTGTTTCCCTTTAAAATAGTGATCTTAAGAGTTAGCTTAAAGGCAAAGCTAACAATGATTAGACCTTTGACACTCCTCTCAAGAGACAGCCTGAGTCAGCATAAACTCGAGTCATCCTAAAGCTGTGTGCCATTTTGGCCAGTCTGCCATCCAGCGGACTGCTGATCGATGATCATATCGAAAAGATTCGGCAAAGGGTGCTAGACCACGACTCTTAAAGCGCATAGATGTAGCTTGATTACTTATAAAGAGAGCTAGACATAAAGCAAAAATACGTGCTAAGAGTGAAAGGCAGTCTATCAGACCAGAAAAGGAGATAGGAGCTGGCCAAGCTAATTGACTTAGCACTGGCTCGAGTTTAACAATATTGATTGGTATATGCACTCTGTAAAAACAAGGTTCTTTTATATGCAGTTTAGAGAGTTGAGGGTCAAGCAATGGCTGTTAAAATTGGCTGACAGAATCGCATATCGCACAGCCACCCCAATTCAAGAACTGGCTATTCCTCTCCTCCTTGATGGCTCTTCACTCGCACTCCTCTCTTAAACAGGCTCAGGCAAAACCGCAGCCTTTGGATTTCCACTTCTCCACCAACTCAGCGACAGACCCTTCAGCATCTTCGCTGTCATCATCGTTCCGAACAGAGAATTGGCCCTCCAAATCCAAGAGAAGATGCAAGTGTATGGAGAGTCAATGAACTTGAGGATGGCCCTTTTGATCGGAGGGACCAACTATTTAAAGAATTATGATCAGCTGACAAAGATCCCTCATGTTGTGGTTGGTACTCCAGGCAGGATCTAATAACTGCTGGAGACACAGGCATGTCCCACCCTTTGCTAGTATATCGTCAATGCTAGGTATCTTGTGCTAGATGAGGCTGACCAGCTATTAGAGCCTTCCCTTTTACCTTCAGTTAAAGCAATTGTCTAAAAACTACCCAATTTGAGACAAGCTGTTCTTTCATCTGCTACTCTAGACTGCTTATAGAACCTGCAATATCTCTCTCATTCTTTAGGCTTGAAAGTAGAGTTGAAGCAGGCATCAACTTTGGGTAGACAAAGGGACTGTCCAACACTCTACTGCAGGAGTATGTCTTGGTAGCAGGTGTGGTCAAACAACACTACTTCTTTCATCTGCTAAGATAAAATGCTGGAATTAGGACCATAGTCTTTGTCGCCACCTGTAAAGAATGCCAATTACTCTACCTGGCACTCAAGCATATGTCTTTTTCTGTTGCCTGCCTACACTCCTCCATGAAGCAAGTCAAGAGGATGGCCAATCTAGCCAAGTTTAGGAGTGGAGTTTCACTGACCTTGGTCACGACTGATGCTAGTGCTCGTGGACTAGACATCCCATAAGTTCGGTTGGTGGTGAACCACACCCTGCCTAAGAATGCAGTTGACTATGTACATCGAGTGGGAAGGACTGCCAGAGCTGGTAAAGAAGGGCGCTCAGTGACATTGCTGAGGCCTGAGGATATTACTCGACTGCAGGCTATAGAGGAATTCACTGGAGTAGAGATGAGTTAGGTTGAGTTAAAATAGGATGAAGTGCTAAGAGAGGCTAAGAGAGTGATGAAGGCTATGAAAGAGGCAAAGATTTATATGCTGGAGTCTGGAATGACATAGCGTTTGGACCATTTGCATGAACGAAAGCTGGCCCAGAAAAGAGCAGCCAAGCGACGAAGTGATTGAGATATTAGTGATGCAAAGAGAGTCGTTCATAATTTGGCCTGGATGGAATCAAACTATTAGAGAGTCTAATAAAACTTATTCGCGAATCTGGTCTTAACGCATTGCAAAAATTATTCTTCCTCTTTGAATTCTTATGCTCTTATTGGATGGTCCCAGGAGTAAAGCACTTTTGTCCCGGATCGGTCCACTCGAGCAGGATGCTCTTGTACTATCCGGTCGTTTCCAAAAAGCAATCCCAATCTGCACTTGCAACTTGCGATCGTATGCATACCTCAGCATCCCTGTTTTTAAAGGCAGAGGGGTATTCCTACCTTGACTACGATGTCCCTCTGGATAGATTATGAGATTCTTTCGTGTTGATCTTTAGAACTTTTGATCTAACCACGCATAAAACTGCTTGTAGTCCTTTATGGAGCTACGTCTGAAGAACCAGACTGTTTCTCCGAAGCACAGTGCTGTCCAAAAGATTATTCCTACCAGATACCTGGAGAGGATACTCCCAGTGCCTTCTGAAATAACATCATGGAGGAAGAAATCTGCAGTTGTCCGATGGTTGAACAGATAGATGGTGCGTCGGTCATCCGCCCGTGAAATGCTGCCGATCTGTTCAAATTTGACATTGAAATATTTGCAGGCATTTTAAGACCACTCGATTTGTGTTTTTCGCTTCTTGCAGCAGTCCAATCCTGGATCATTTTGATGATGATGTAGGGGTAGTAAAGGTAGAAGAGATGGTATGCAACTTGGAGCATGCCAAGAGTGATCATGAAATGCGAACTTATTTATGGGTGATCAATCAATCATCAATCAATCAATCAATCATCAATCAATCATCAATCAATCAATCAAGATTATATGTATTATAAAATGACTGATTAAAAAAATATAGTTTTGTTTTTGACTTAGTAAAAGTTTAATATTATTTATGGGAAGTGACATATCAACTGTTCAGTAAAAGACAACTCACAAACTATCACAATCTCCATTCAGCCCACTTTATATCTAAAAACAATCTCTAGCTCATTTCCTTCCTAAGCTCATTCCTGCAATCCATCACATGCAATTAGCATCCTCCACAAATACACACATCAACACACTTAATCACAAATTGGCCAGACAACTCAAACACCACTCTCTCATTCTTTTCATATAAAATCTTAAACAGGATGTCGAGTCACTAATCCTCGCCAAACAGACTCATCTTGCAATTCCAGGGCTCTCTGAATTTAATGAATTCACTTTGCCCTTTGACTGGCCTGCAAATTCAGTCCTTACTGACACTTATGATCAGGGACAGTATTTTGGCACGATACTAGATGAAGTGCCGCATGGGAAAGGCTAGATGCTCACAAGGTAAGGACACTATATCATAGGTAATTTCTTTGAAGGGGAGGCCAAATGGCCTTTGTTGCGTCATCTTCTCTGATAGCCGAATATTTATTGGCCTAATGTAGGATCGCAAATGGTTCATGGACATTATCGATAAAACAACTTGATATACAAAGGACAGTTCATGTAGGGTGTCCCATAGTCTCTAGGAACCTTGAGCATGGCCGGATAGTTTGAATTTTAGGGCAGGTTTTAAAATGGGGCAATGAAATTTGGCAGGCTCAAGCTGTGGAGTAAAATGATTGAGTGTTGTGACTACTAGGGGTAATTCAAAGATGGAGTGCCTCACGGCTTAGGAAAAGCATTGTTTCATAAAGGTGGTAAATTAGTGGGAAGATTTTCCAAAGGACATTTTAATTCCGGGTTGATAGTCCACAGTAACGGATAGCATTAAATATGTGCCTTTGATGTGGTTCAAGCCAAATAGCCCATAATGAGATGCTAAGTTATGAGAAAATCTTCTAAGCTAATTTTTCGAGCCTACATCTTCATATTCGGAGTGCAAGGTAAAAAAATGGTTAGTTTGGAAGTTCAATCAGAATGCTGACCACAGGCCTAAATCAATTTTGTATAAAAGATAAAGGTAAGTTTCAAAATGTTCTTTGTAAGGATAATAAGGATAAATTCCTGCACCTGACCCTTAGAAGTGTGTCAGCTTTACCTACCACCCTCAAATCCCCAACCCCAACCCCAACCCCAACCCCAACCCCAACCCCAACCCCTAAAGAAAGTGTTCAGCTGGCAAAAGAAACTTCATTGATTTTTAATTACATTATTTTAAGGGTTCAAGTCCATAAATAAATTTTATTATCTGCTCCTGCACTGAATGCCCAAGGCTGTCGAGGATGAAAACGCAGCTATAACACTCCCAAACCACCTGTCACTTTGTGGGCCCCTCTTAAAATCTTTAACGGCGTTATAATGGGGGGATCAGCTGATTCCCTGTACATTCGGGAATGAAGAACGTGGATAGTCCCATCATCACAACAAGCCGCAAGAAGCGGATACGCATTATGAAATGCAACTGAGCGGATGGTCTTTTCCTCGATACGTATAGTCTTAAAGCCTTTTCAGAAGTTCCATGTCAAAGAAGGTAATCTAATCAGAATGGTACCTTACTATCGAAAGAGCCTACAGCTACGACATCCCCGTATGGATGGATAGCGAGGCAAGAGTTCCAATCTGCCCCTGAACCATTTTTCGATGGATGAGCTGCCTCTGTAAATTATAAACAAAAATGCTCCTTCTGGTCATGACTACCAATAAAGGCTTGCCCGGATGAAATATGCCTTTTCAAGTACTCCCTTAGCTTTGGAAAAAGGCTTTTGGGAACTGGCCTTGGACAGACAATGGACCATTATTTTTTAGCTTTTGGCCAATTGGTCAGACTAACGGTTAAAAAGTAATCCCCTTTGTTGTGGACTCGTATATGGGAGACTTAGAACTCATAGGCTATCTTCATTCTCAAGCCTAGCTTGTACTCTGAACTTTCTTTTTAATAAAAAAGCCATGGCTGTTTAGATAGTGCATTACTTTCCCTTGCAGAGCATACTCTTTCCTAGAACTCCACTGTGCTATCACTGGGTGTCTAATCACCAATAAAGAAACTGAACAATTATGGGCTATTGCGAGTAAATTTTTGCTGAAATCCATCGAGTACACAGGGCCCTCTAGCTTTAAAGTTTATAATTTGCGGCTTGTCATTACATCCCAAATAATAACGAGACCGTTGTCATCACCTGATGCCAGAATATTCCCATCGAAATTGACAGCCAAAGCACGAACCCTCGCTTCATGGCCTATATAGATAATGTTGGGTTTGGTTGGAATGGCCTCAGATCCTAAGGCTTAGGCATTTCTGGGATGATACTGTCCAGATCGACTTGAATTCGTTTTTTCTTAACTCTTGGACATTCGTACAAGTCCAGACAACGCTAAAATCTTTCATTTATCAGTCGATCATATCTAGCCACTGATCTTGTATTCGGATATTTGTGAGGAATGAATTCTAGCTTGCGATCTTAAGATGCTGTTAGTGCCATTCTTAATTTTGCTGCCTTGTCCAGAGATATTCTTCTGGTGGGTTATAGCTCTGGAAAGTGTCTGGTAGAACCATCTTAGGGGCTGCTATTGGTAATGCCCGATCTTTCTCATCTTGAGTGCTGGACCATACGTCATAGAACTATATGTGTTCTTACTTCTTTAGTTTAGCTTCAAGACGACCAGATTTTATCGCTTCAACAATCCGCTTCGCATGAAGTCTTTCTGCCTTCTTTGGTGTGAATTGTTTTTGCTGACAAGAGGAGAAAACTACTGGGAATGGATCTGTCCTCGGATGCTCCACTTCATAATGCTTTTATGCAATGGCCTTTGAACCCATTTGTCCTTTACGAATTCGGCCAATCAGATCAAGCTGAGCATCGGTCAATACGACCTAGCAGTTATTGGACTAATCACGAATAGTCCTCCACCAATTTGGATCTTCAGATTTGCGGATTAGTTCATCAAGTTTTGAGAGACTACTTGTTTTTTAGACAGGAACAAGATTTACATCATAGCCAATTATTCCGGAATGTTCATACCACTTAGGATCGACTCTTCCATTCCTAACGAGTATGCGCTAATCATCGCTGTCATCTGATCGAGAGTGTTGACTCATAAATAATCAACAGAAAATTAATTGAGATAATGTACAATAATAAGATAGAGTCGATCTAGTACGCTATCGTCAACCTCAAGAAAAACAATTATATACCAGTCCTTAACTAAGCCCATCGTCTTTCATATGAACTCACTCAGTTCATTATCAACAAAGGTGAGCCTTAACTCATCGCCATTGAGTTCATCCTGCTTGTCCTCTCTAATAGGCCGTAGCTCATCCGCGGAATACTCAACGAGTCGATCATCCTTGGTGCCCTTGACAGCATGAACAATCTGGCAAAGAAAATGATAACATTAAGCACTTAAACCATTACCGATCTCATGGCTTGGACAAAGGTTTTTTCCATTTTGATATAGAAAGAGGAAGAATAAACCTTTTAAAGACAATATATCTACGTTCGTTAAGGCCATGTTGTTTATGTTGGATAATCTAACTTCCAATTACAAGTCGTTCGTGGTCTTTTTCAAATTGCCCAAGAGATACATTGATTGGCAACTTCCTTAGCTCAAAGAAGGGGAGGATGACCATAAGGATAAAGCTGTGTAAGAAAATGAGGATGATGATGAAAATAGTTCGGAAGATGAAGAAGATGAGCCACTTGAAAAAAAAATAATCTTTGCTGAAAGGCAAAATTTTTTCACTTTACCAGATCTTTAGAGCTAATCTTTTGATGTCTTTTACATGTTCAAGCTCACTTACGGCTACACTATCTCAATTATAAAGGACAGCATAATGAACCCTCGATTCTGTAAAGAATTTTAAAGGCAAGGGCTATTGGATTCAATTTAGCACATTCTCAAAAAGAAATTGACTATATTCAGTGTAAAAATGTTTAGTTCTCTAATCGTCACCATCTGCAAAAAGATACAGCTTTCTAAAGACAATTCAAACAATTCGTCATCCTGCCTATCCTCAACATTTTATACTACAAAGATCTGCCCTCCTCTTCCCTTCGAATTTGGAACTTTAGACAGTTGAATTTCATGGATGATTTTTATACTGTGCGAGAACATTTTCTACAAGCACTTTAATAATGTATAAGCATTCCACAGGTTGCACAGTGGGCCAGTCCCTACCTGACAATGTTGTGTAGATTCGTATATTCATTGACAACCAACCACTCATTATTCTTCTACGGTTTATACACCATCAACAAGATGATGTAAAACATAAAGGCACGTTCTCTGTAGGATGAATTGTTGAAGTATTTGGTTACACATGCCCTGGTGATATCAAAGAATGAGCTATCTTTTTTTGAGTATCTGTTGCTCAATGCCAATTTCAATTCAACTGAAAAGAAAGCAGTTTTTAAGGGAATTGGCATGAGGCTAAACAATATCAAAAGGCATACCCCAGTTGTGCCAATCACTCACCTATAGATTAAGAGGAAATAATCAAAGAGGCCATTCACTAGTTTGAACATTCTGAGGATTAAACTCTTGCCATCTCGGTTTAGGAGAGGCTAAGGCTTTCGATTTCATCTCACTCCATTTTATGCAGAACTACATGTCTATTATCAAAAAGGTTAAGTTTAGCAAATGGGCTCAGCCTTATCCCTAAGCTATCAACTCAGAAAGGCCACAAGGGATCCGTGTTGAATCACCACTGAGCAGCGAGTAGTGCTGCTTTTTTTGTCTTCGGTTTGAACAAAAGATTTAAAACAGTGTGACAAAGACACGAATTCTATCGAAAAGTTCAAAAAAATCTTTTAACAAATACCGCAGTCTGATTATGAGTAGCTTCATCAAAATCGTAGACTGTCTTAAAAGCTTTGAGGAATGGGAGCTGGAGACAATAATCTAGCATGTCGTCAATTTCCTGTATACACCGAGCTACCTTGAAAGCCTGAAGTTCTATGGTTTGCTTTTGCTGCAAATGTATATGGTTAATCCTTAATCACTAAGCTATCTCGTTTCCATCAATTTGGTTGAATTCCTCACCTCAAGTTTAGTGACTATCTCATCAAGCTAGGCCTGTACCCTTTCATGCTAAAGACCAACGCCTCAAGACAATTATTCATTAACAACGAAAGGAGGCTACAAAAGAGCAGCAAACACAGAATTTAAGAACGGCCAACCAAGCGTTATGAAAGTATAAAATCTATGATAAAGCACGCACAGCCACTGGTCCTCTTTGAACCTGTTTGGCAAGAATTTAGCAAGTCCATCTTTCTCTCTGAAATTGAGATGCCTGCCTCCAAGTTTTATAAAACCTACAGCAGCACAAGCAAGATTGAACACGAATCACACAATTTCTTGCATGTTCTGATGTGATCCATCAGGTGGTCAAATTGCGTGCAGATGTGGCAGAACAGTTTTTAGTTAGTCTGTAAGATATCATGACTGTCATCGGTCATCTGCAGACAGATTTAAGCCCGATGACTCAGAAGAGATCGGCCTGCTTAGACAACAGATCGTAACGCTTTTTAAGATATTGAGAAGAATCATAAGGTTCAATGGACAAGATAACTCTTTTTTCAGGCGCCTTTATGAGAAGAAGTTCAACCACTTTCAATACTATGTTGTGCAGCTATTACATTATGATTCAGAGCGCTTGAACTTCATGCCGATGCTCCAGCAATGTAACTATGCACAGATCTTTTAACTGAGGCAGCTACTAATCCTCCTCTCATGGAAACCTTCGGTTATTCCGCTCTATCCCTTCCTGAAGGAATACGTGAATATAGAGCTGATACATGTGCAGAAAGCAGGCCAAGACAAATATTCACAGGATTTCATTTCAGCTATAAAGAAAATCACTCTCAACCAACTTCGTGATGCCATTTTTGCTAAGTTAGTGTAGTCTCTGTAGGGAACTATCATTAACCTAGCTAATGACGATAGAGTAGGTAAACTCCTATTCGGTGCTTTAGAATGGTTCCCCAAACTTACAGAGCAAGTAATAATTACCCTACTACGACTACTGATCCGATACACCCAATTCTACTAGCTTGGTGATCGCGAGATAGTTATTTTCATGCGTCTGTTATAGTACCATTGCCTTACCTAGTTCGAATTCACCTAGGTGATTTATGAATGTCTGAACAGTATAGTGCTTCGTAGCATAGATTATCACCGCATGATCAAGCAATACTATCTAAGTATTCGGTAGACAGTCTCATAGAAGAACTATCGATTTAGTAAGCAGATAGAAAGCACCCTTGATAAGTATTCCAAGCCTGATGCCATTTTCACTCCATGTGAGCAGAAGTAGGGGCTGATGTATAGCCTGACAGAAAAAATGATAATACCATAGGTGCGTTATGCAATCAGTGAGAGTGTATCATCTGGTTAGCCCTTCTCCGAACAGCTCAGGATCAGAAGAGGGAACGAATTTCATCACAAGCGTAATGCATCTGAAGAATCTTCTCTCCAATTATAATGATTGTAATGCAGAGTCGATGCAGTCTGTCAATATGAATAAACGATCCTTAAAGAGTATATTTTTTTCATAAGGATAATTGTGGATAATGGGGTTGTTGAAAAAAGCTGGACTTTTAGGGTTAGCTACAGCTAGTGCAACTTATGCAACTGTGCACCTTTACCCTGAGAAAGTAAGTTAGTGTTACTTCAAGTTCAGCAAATCAAGACTGAGTAAATTTTTTATCCTGCCCTTCTG
Organism: Lipophrys pholis; assembly: GCF_963383615.2. Lineage (NCBI taxonomy): Eukaryota > Metazoa > Chordata > Actinopteri > Blenniiformes > Blenniidae > Lipophrys > Lipophrys pholis. Next base: position 21,334 of record NW_028292208.1, read on the forward strand.
CTTCTTTTTTGGGGTTGACAGAAGTAGAGAGACTGTCAAGTAGTACACTTCGTGGTAAGACTTCTTCTAGAGGAGATAAATTACTAGATCACACAATGAAAGTGCAAGTGTTGTTTGTTGCCCAGCAGATAGTGAATTCTTTGCTTATAGCGAGTTGGAAAATGGCTCCACTATAATCTAGGCAAAGGGCAAGCCATATAGCGTTTAAGAGCTTCTGGACTAAAAATATGAGAACATGAAGCCTAAACCTGGCTACAAGCTAGTGCATATGGCATTCTACCTCAGGCCTTACTACTACCACTGGTTCCACTGCCCATATGATGCAGAAATAGAGAATGTTAAAGCTCTAGGCGGCCTTAATAACAAATCTCCACATTCAGTCATGACTCACCTAGTAAAAAAAGACCCACAGATCTACAACAAGAACTATAGGAAAGTGTTGAAAGGGAAGACTAGATGGGGCAGAATATATATAGTTTGTATAGGAGCGTACTTGGTTGACGGAATCAAAATCAAGAGCGATACACATTTGTTGAAGGGCAGTCCGTTAGGCAATTTTAGCATTGGATCTTCGATCGTGCTGGTAATGGAGGTTCCTGAATCAGCACAGCCCAATAAATTTGACAAATATCTTCACAACTCGGATATCATGGAAATCAAGTAATGACCTGCATATGAAATCAAAACATCACTCTTAAAGCATGCATTTGATTAAACATGCTCGATCCCCTTTTTACTTGCACACTGGCTGGCCTATACAATCGCACTGCAGAACAATACTTCCTTGATAATGAAGGGTAGCACGTCCCCTGTCCGAAGAAGGGCAGCTGTCCGAAATATACATTTGGAACAAAACCTTTGTGATAAGGACTTATTCTTGATGGGTAGTGAGGCTATTTTTGTGGAGAGGGAGAATGGTACTTAGTGAAAGAAACAAGCCTTGGTTCAGCTTCTTGGTTTAGCGGGGTGTATCTTCTAGTGCCCAGAGGATGAATGATCTGGGAGTTAGGACTGTATTGTTGACGACGATGCGTTCTACACTGATATCGTTTGGGCAATAGATTGCGAGGAGACTGGAAGTACTCATTGCACCTCTTTCTGCTTTTAGTCCTCTGCGGCCTTAGATTTTCCTTGATGGAGTTTTTTGTATAAAAATCTTTACCGAAAGTCTCCCTCGCAAGATCTTGTTATACAGGATTGGAGGGCCCCATTTTTTTCATTGAGAGCTAGTTGGCCTTGACAGTCAAATAAGCTTATTTATCCTTTTATTTGACGCTAAGGCCGGTCTCCTGATCATCAGCTTTGCTTAAATAGTCCTCTGGAGGGGAATTGGTCCCAACTCCAATGCTGCGTTCTGACAGATGATGGGAATACATGAATAATTTAAAGATAAAATTATTTGTCGACAACTGCCAATTTTTAAATGTAATTCTTATCGATGTGTTGGGTAGGTGATAGGGGTATGCTCTAGTTTCTCATTTCCTCTGCCTTTATTATAAATTAGTCATGAACAAGAAAAATGACCTTTATTCCAAACTTGGAGTGCAATCCTCTGCCTCTCCTAAAGAAATTGCTAATGCTTATGCCGCTGCTCTAAAAAAAATTACATCCTGACACAGCCAGTCAGCCTGACCCAAAATTAATCTTTTAGCTACAATATGCTTACAGAACACTCATGAATAAAGAAACTAGACACACCTACGACATCAGCCAAGGCTATTTCATATCTTAGTTTTAAAACGAAGCTGATTACAAGTTTATTGAGCAGTTAAAATACAGGGTCAACACTCCTATTGTCCGTCAGGTTAGCACTCAGTCCAGGATGAAATTTATCATTGGATGTGTGACTGGGGTGGTAGGGTTAAGCATGTGGCAGTTCCTGGGAGGCAAGAAGAAAAGAAAATTAGGGAATATGAGTAGAGTGTAAGTTGAAGGAATATCAACTAATATGCTTCCATTGAACCCAAAGGCACCATCAAATTGATTAAAGGCTCACTCACATCCAAATATTGTGAAGGTTGTAGAAATGACTCTTTTGAAGATTGGGACTAGGAGGCAACTACACAGTTGGCCCATAGCATTCCTTCTTCATGTATTTTCCACGCTCTTGCTTTGAAATGAAACTGCTGGTTGCATGCACTAGATTTGGTATCGTGTCAAATTCTTTCAGCCTCAAGTCGTAGCTGCCTGGTCCGGGCATATTAAGTATGTCTTTCTTCTTCCTTTCATCCTTGAACACGAAATTGTAAGTATTTTTGTACTTTAGATAGGATGGGGAAAGTTAAGGAATGGACAGGTTGTAAGAACCAGGACCGATGATCTTAGGAAGGCTGTCTTAAGTAAAATATTTCTTTAGATCAACAGGCTTGTTTAATGGCTTTGGCTTTTTCTTTTTTTCTTTTTCATGTTATTCCTCTTCTTCGTCATTGAACGTTTCAGCATCATTATTCAGCTTTTATAGCATTTTTGTCAGCTCACTTTCAGGCTTTGCTCTGCGAATGAAATTTTGATTATCTTTGAACATGTGACCGTAACCTCTACCTGGCATAGAGTCCAAGGCAGGATGGTAAAAACCAGGACCTGGTGTTATCTACTCCTCTTTATGCTTCATTCTTGGTAAGCTTTTTTGACTGTGGATTTGCTTGATCCTGCCTTCATTTGCCTGGGTCTAGTAAGCTCCTGGCCCAGGGAACTCAGTAGTACTATCTAGAATTGATGAGCGCTCCATCATGCCTCCCAAAGGGGGAGCTTTTTTCTTTATTTCTGCTGGCATAGGTTGTGGCTTGGGAAAGGGATCATATGAGCCAGGGCCAGGTCCAGTATTATTTTTCTTGGCTAGTTCTGAAAAAAGTTTGTGCTTGATTGAGGAATTGAAGGGATGTGGCTTCGGTGATTGGTGGCCTGCATGCTTGATCCATTTTTTCTGCCTATCCTGTGGGGGCTGGCAGTGTATGCTGCTTGGTTGCGACAGACTGGAGTAATGCTGCTCCTTTTCCAAAATCTTCGAATATTAAGCCATTTTATTTGTAAATTGTATATTAGAAACCAATCAGCATAAACTAACTTGGCATTCTCTTCATTTGGTTATCAGCCCGATTATCACTCCTGCAAGGGTTATCAGCAGCAGTACCAGGATGATGTCCAGACAGCACTTGCTCGGTGGACGCCACTTGTCATCACGTAACATTCTCCAGAACCTACTTTAATCGCTGGTTGGCAGATTCCACTCGCCGGTTCAAGCCATCCACTTTCTTGGTTATTCCTTTCACCCGTTATCCTGTGCTGTCAATATTTTCACTCATAACCAAAAGTTTTTGATTCAAGATGTCAACTCCGTCGATGAACTACCCTAGAATCTAGTCAATCACTTGGTCCTGCTGATCGAACATCCTTATAATCTAATCATCATCTTCGTCCAATTCCTAGCTTTTGAACAGATCTGATTTTCTTTAGGACCGGCGTTATTTGTTCTATCCGATTTCTGGTCAGCCTTTTTTACTTCGCTTGAGTTACTACAGAGTTTTGAGAGGGGTTGGTTGGAATCTAGTATCCCCATGCTCTCTTTCCAGTGCGTCTTCAAATATGCCTTTTAACTTGACAAGCACTTTAGTATGCTTCTGAATGTCAGCCTGCTATTCTACAGCGATGCCATCCCGAGCCAACACCTTCTTAAACTGTATCACCTTCTTTCGTACCACATCATCTAGCTGGGCCAGCATTTCTTTGCAGGACTTACAAAGATCCCTGATATCGGACTGCAGTCTGATGATTTATGTCCGTTTGCCCTCTGTCTGGTTTTAGAGAACAGCCCGTTCGTTCTGTTTGCTGTTGAGCGAATAAAAGAGCTAGAGAAAGGAGAGTTAAATGGCTTAGAGTTATGAACGATGCTACTACTGCGAGTTCTGTATGCCAAGACGAGTTGCCATCTGCTACAGTTCTCGAATGATGATTCTAAGACGATCAGGCATAAGATATAATTTACACTCAAGTTTATAATGCTCTTTCATTGTTTGAATATTGCTTTTTAATAACATACCATAATGGAAGATGACAACGTTCCTATCATTGTTGATAACGGCTCTGGGTTCATCAAGGCTGGAATGGCTGAGGATGATGCTCCTCGTTCTTGCATACCCACTCTCATTGGCAAGCCCAAACAGCCTGGCATGATGGTTGGCATGGATCAAAAAGACAGCTATTTCGGACATGAAGTCCTCTCCAAATTCGGAGCCTTGAACATCACCTATCCTGTAGAAAACGGGGTTATAACTGATTTTGACAGCATGGAGAAGATCTGGCAACATGTCTTTAATAATGAGCTACACCAAATTCCTGAGGAGCATCCCATTCTTCTTACTGAGACGCCCAACAACTCCAAGGAAAATAGGTAAAAAATGCTTGAAATCATGATTGAAAAGTTCCAGGTCCTATCCTTCTACTTGTCAATCCAGCAGGTGCTAGCCCTCTATGCATCTGGAAAGACGACCGGGATAGTGGTTGATTCAGGAGATGCTGTCACAGCAACAGTGCCCATATACGAAGGGTATGCCCTTTCACATGCCATCATCAAGATGAACCTAGCAGGCAGACACCTGACCGACTACCTTATCAAATTATGTAAGGACGATGGTATCTTCTTTTCAAATATAGAGGAACTGGCTCGTTAAAATGCCAGGGATACGAAGGAGAAGAAGTGCTATGTTGCTGTTGATTTTGAAGGAAGTCTTAAGGAGTACAACTAATCCAGTAAGGCTACACTCTACAAACTGCCAGACGGCAACGAAATTGCTTTACGTTCAATTCTAATCAGGAAACCAGCTATTCCGATGCCCTGAAGCTCTCTTCCAGCCCAACAAACTAGCTGGCAAATAACTGCAGGGGATACACTAGTCCACTTTCCAGTCCATCCTTAAATGCGACAATGATATTCGCAAGGACCTGTATGGGAACATCATAATTAGCGGAGGATCGACTATGTTCAAGCACATAAAGGAAAGGCTGTATAAGGAAGTGGTGGCACTGGCTCCTTCAACGATGATGATAAAGGTGGTGGACCCTCCTGAGCGCAAGTTCTCTGTATGGATGGGGGGCTCCATCCTAGCCTCTCTTACATCCTTCTAGCCGATGTTCATCACCAAGCAAGAGTACCAGTAAAACGGGGCTGCCTATGTCCATCGCAAGTGCTTCTGAATTGAAATAAACGATGATAGCATTGAATAAGTTAAGCTTTATAGTCAAAATTGGAAACGTGAGGAAAAGTCTTTATTGGAGACTATCAAAGACTTTCCCTTCCTAGCACCCCGATACACCTGCTCCACTATATCTATGAACTCCTGCTTCTCTTACATAGCCCAGTTTATCTTGTTATTGTTGCCGGTGCCCAGGTCAACCATGATGTGCCTGTTTCGATAGAAGAACATCACTGCTACTGGGTCATACAGTTCATACATAACGTTGAAGTCAGGGACACGTGCAAGGTCCACGACATACACACTTGCAAAGTTGACAATTTTTTCGGCCACTTTGAAGAGCAGTTCGTCCATGCACATGCAAGCAGGGTGTCCCTCATGTCCAAACCGGATGACGACTACTCGATCCTCTTAGTGGAGAATAGCCTGATCCACCTCCCAACCTGAGTCTAAGTGCGGCAGCATATATGACATTGTTTATTATATATGTATGAGTAATAGCAAAGAAGATGGATGTATAAAGTAATCAGTATCTAGCCTTTAGACCTGCCAGGATAAGTTCCTTTTTATTGACTTCCTTTTCTATCTTAACTTTCTTCTTTAACCCGCTTGAACTTGACTCTCCATTCTTCACCACTAGTTATGGTTCTCCAGCACACTACTAATAAAAAGTACTCTCTTTGCTACTCACACTACAACATTCCTACTCTGTCTGTTCTTTCTATTATGCCTGTTATTCCCTGTCCACAAAAAAGTTTGTTAAAGCCATTCTCATGTCTAAAACTGACCCCCAATTTTGTAGCTTTTTCTCACACCAGCAAGGCAGAAACCTTTGTAACTAAGGTCTGCTGTAACGATGGTCGGCTAGTATTATAGCTCCATAGTCAGAAGTAGTTCGCACTGCTCTTCCCATAGCCTGGCAGACTGCTCTCATGGCTTGCGATTGATACCACTCCTGAGGGTTTCTACCAGTTGCTTGAAGGTAGGCTTTTTTCTGCTAGATTTTTGGACAAGTCACAGGAGAAAAAGGCACTCCGATTATGATAATCCCTCTACAAAGTTCCTGCGCCAGATCAATACCTTCAGCCAGCTTCCCTTTCAGAACGCAGCACATGATGGCTCCTGAGGTTTTTGCTTTTATCGAATATTCAGAAAAGACCAGTCCCATTTCACGCTGGTGCTTGCTCTCAAAGTACAAAGGTTTGTTATTGTACGATTTCACTCCTCTACGAGTGATGAATGCAGTGAATTAATTGAGAAGCCGGTAAGAGGCAAAACAGACAAGGATTCCATTAGGAATGGCTATTGAAGCTTCTTTGAGTAGTACATGAAGCATATCATGAGATTGTTTACCATAGCTCCAATCGAATTTCTGACCAGGCATGAACGACCCAGCAATCCCTGCCATCACATGCTGCTATGTAATGTAGCCACCTAGTTTCAATCTGTGTCTGAACTATAGTTCAAGATCTTGCTACCACCCCTGCAAAGGTTACAAAGTGCCTGATGCCAATATGATAGACCTACATTTTTAAAGTTGAGAGAACGCCTAGGATGCAGACAGACAGACCAGAACCCACGCTTTTGAACTGTCTTGCTAAATGACTCCTATCCTATATTTAACCTGTCTACTAGGATTGTCGAGTAATCCTTTAAGTAGAGTCAGCCAACCTTGTACAGCTTATAGGTTTTGGCAATCAACCCCTGATTTTCTGCCGTATTCATTGATTGAACTCAAGGTTTCAATCAGCTAGTCAATGTTGTCTTAAGAAATGCCAGCAAAGGTTTATCCGAGCAATCCTTCAACGACCATTTCGCTGCATTTATGCAAAATAGGCAGACCTGATTAAATGCTGCACAATCTAGCCTTGGTCCTAGCAAGTCCACTGCCCAGTCCTTTCACCATGGATCTAGTTTGGAAGATACTTTATTTTGAGATGAGAATAGCCTTCTTTTGGAGTACTTTATCAACTGAATCGAGCAGCACTCGAGCCTCTCTTTCAGCCTGGGTAAGCATCTCAGCAGTCAGTTGCAAAGAATAACCTTCTTCGCTAATACGGTCAATATTATGTGCCTAATCAAATATCAGTACTAACTGCTAAAGTTTGAGCTAGGTTGAGGCAAATACCCTTTCGTCAAGCAGATAGTTGAACGGCATAAATATGATGTCAGAGTCCTCTTGTCTCTTTCTGGCCATGTAATAAGGACAGCATTTGTGCTACTTACCAAGGGTTTGTAACCCCTAGATGTCCAGAAGAGCTGGTATTTATTTAGGAGCACTATTGCTATAGAATTTGCAGCCTCCTTTCTTTCTCAATTAGGAACACTTCAAATCAAGGAAGTTACCGCTTGTCCCTTTTAAATTAGGGTGGCAGCATAACTGCTCTCTGCTTCCGTATACCAGCACGCGAGGGTTATAGGCTGTCCTTTTCAACTATTCAACCACCTGTCTTAGCTGTGAATGTGTTCTTGAAAGGTATATGATTTTACTCCCTGGTTTAGCCTCTCTTAACCACCCCAAGGCCCCAACCAATAGGGCTATGGTTTTGCCAGTACCGGTACCTGATTCAACTAGTGCATTTTCTCCATGAGTCATGGCGGTGACTATTGTCTGCATTATCTCTACTTGAGATGAGTATGGTTGGTGAGGCATTAGTACTTAAACGCCTGGCTAGAGTCTTATGAGATGATGTCCTTTAGATCTGACAGGGTCGATGAGTAGTGGACGAGGACGAGTGTGCCTCTGCTCCTTTTTTGGAGGGACCTGCTTAGGAGTGTGTGGCTAATCCATGGAACTGAAAATAGTCCATTTTATCACCAACATAAATCACATCATTCACAAAGAGAAGACAGTCTTCTTGCTTGTTCATTAATGAACTGCATGCTCATATCGATTGCACGATCTTCACAGGCCTGTCTATTCTTCCTTTGCATTATGCACATCTCCAGCCTCTTGCTGGCAAATTACAACTTCAGCTGCAGCTGCTATGAACTTTCCTTCACTTGATCCTGCTTTCCTAAAAAGCATTTGGTGAACTAATCCATGGAATCAGGATGCCGTTGAAAGCAGACATTCTGGAATTGGAGCAATACCTGCTAGCTTTTATGTCGGTAAGTTTAGAGTGGCTGCTGGATGATGGGTTGCAGTTTGAGATGAGACTGCTCAGCAGCATATTAGAATTGCATTTAAATAAGGGGCAGGTCAGACAACCTAATGAATCATGCAGAGAAAGTGCAGCCTGGGGGTTCAATCCAAGCGCAAACTCACTCCTCATTACGTATATTTCTCATCCCAAGCCCCACTTAACACAATAATTTTTGTTGATTTGTTGATTTCATTAATTCATTACTCTTAGATCCTTTGATAAGTGGTGATCTAGTCCATCCCCTCCTGGAACACTCTTATTACTCGGTGATAAATCAACACTCCCACCACCACCAGCACGAACCCCCCCATCTCTAACAGATTTGGCACCAGAGCCAGGTTCTCCAACTTGCAATAGTTTATCCCGGTGACAGCAAGGCCAAAACCCCAGATTAGCACAGTCTTAGTGACATCTGCGAGAGACATAGAAGTAGCATCAATCTTTTTGGTGATAGTGACAGCCGTTGTTACTGACACTGCCATTGTGAACACTTAAAAGATGCAGAATAAAAACAGCCAGACATTCTGAAAGAGATGATCTAGATAGGCGAACAGGGAGTCCATGTGGAGACGGTTATTGTAAGAGACACAGTTAGACTAAGAAAACGGGCATCCTGTGAAACTTGTTATTATCAACAGTAATCCACTGCCACACAGGCCGTAAAGTCCTTAGAAGCCCACCAGCTTGTAGGCCGATAAGTCATAATTACGGAACAGTTGCTGCTCGTATCCATATTGAATACCAGTGAAGATTAAACTAGTCAGTACCAAAGCCAGTCCCACAATAGTAGCCAGAACTGAGCTCCCTTTCTCATTATTAGTTACAGCACTTATTACTCCTACCGACACAATTCCAAGGAAAGCGACGGCACATCCAAGGTACCCATTCTTGCCAGGTCTGATGCCATACAGGATCCTGTTGGCCAGCAGTGTGGTCAGAATCACCCCTCCTTTTAGTATCTGCCAAATCGAGCTTTGAAGTGCTGTCAGGGCAATGTAAGACAATAGAGAGGCTACTAAATCAAGGAGAGCAGGTGTGAGGATAGCGTATACTTGCAGCTTTGGTTTGGGAGGGAGGCTATTGTAGAGGATTGTTTGGTGTTGTTTGCGTTTGAGCATGAAGTAAGGGATGAGTGCTAGAGACTACCCCAAGAACATGGCGACAAGCTGGCAGAGGGGATGGTAGAAATGAGTGTCGTAGGGAGGGACTAGCTGACAATTCTGTAGTTTAAGTAAGATGGTATTGAGTGCCCCAGTGATAACCAACAAAAGTATAAGCCAGAGCATAAAGTATTAAAGGATGAAAATAATAGGTTGATGCACTCTCTCAGTCAATAAAAACATCAATGCTTGCCCTACGCCTTGCTTTTCTGTTGAAGTGATATTCTATTATGTAAGATGATCATCGTTTTTAAGGGAAACAATAGATCCCGCATGGGAATACTTTAACTAACAGGTTCAATCTGCATCAAGCTTTTGCATACTCCATGATCCTCTTCATGCTCGTTGTCTTCTTCGTTGGACTCACCAGGATTGATGACTCCATAGCGAGAACCACTCTTGCCTCCATCTTCAGCGTCAGCTTGTCAGTACTCCTGATTAGCTTTGTAGTCTGCTCGCTACTGGACCCCACCGACCCTGCAATAAAATAATACTTATAAAGGAGAGACTAGATGCTTTACTGCTATGACTAGACAGGCAACCTTTACTGCGATATCTGCCGCTCTTTTGTTTCCAGGTACTCTAAGCACTGTCTGGCCTGCCGCCGATGCACAATTGGATTCGATCATCACTGCAAGTGGATTAACAACTGTATTGGACAAGCCAACTATCGCTGGTTTATTGTCATGATAGTGTCGCTGCTATTCACCTTTGGGGCGTACTTAGGCATGTGTGGAGTGTTTGTGAAGGTTGCCAGCAGCAAAGAGGGTGTGGATGGCTTCATGGGGGTATGCTGGGGAATCGGGGCTATAATAGGAGTGATGAGTTTCTTAGTGCTGAACCTGCTGTTCTTCCACATCTACCTACAGTGTGAAGGGATAACCACCTACCAATGGATAATACTGCGTTCGCTCAAGGAGGAGAGGATAATCCCCAAAGAAGAATACGATCCCAACAATTCAAAGACATTGGATCTTGACCCCTGAGTCGTTATATTCAAATTTGAATTTCATGCCCTCTCTATAGGAGTATGTCAAGGTCCAGGACAGGATCATCTAGGACCTAGCTGCTGAAATTGCCAGGAGGAGGCATCTTCCTGCTCTCGTGGCCAGCAAGCGAGCTGAAAAAGAAGCCATCTTTCAAGAAGTGCTAGGGCTGGAACGTGACTGTGCTTAAGTCATGGAGAAGCACAGACTGCTCCAGAAGGACGGCCATAAAAGGAAGGACGCTATCACTCTTCAGAAAATAGAACTCCAGAAAGAGGTAGATGTCAAGCTGTCGAAGATGAAGGGCTTTCAGCAAGCAAACAATGATTTGTTAAAGTAGCAGAATGAGATAAAGACTAGACAGGATGAAAGGAATGAGATCCTGAAGAGCAGTGTGGAATGTCTGGAGTTGTAATCTAAAAAGATGCAGCATAAAAAATAAGCCCTTCAACTTTAAAAACAAAAGTTCAAAGATTCCAGACAATAAAAGGAGAAGATTCTTGATAACAAGGAGGCCTATGCCTAGACTGAACATGAACTGAGAAGTGAACTAAAAAAAATATCCACCTAGAAGCAGCGACTAGAAAAGGCCATCACCTAGCAGCAGACCAAATCCAAGACACAAGAATCAAGCCAGTCAGAACATCTATCCTCCCTTTAAACACTCAAACTCAAAGAACTCTAAAGCTACAGGACCAAAAGAATATTAGACTAAAAGAAAAAACAATTTGATGCAGTCTTGCTATTGAGCCAGGATAAGCTTCGTGAACTAATTGACGAAGGCTCAACTGCACATTAGTTTGTCAGTCATTTGGAACAGGCCTTCAATTAGAAAGAGCATGACTGTAGGAAATTGGCCCATTCACAATAATAGCGGAGGGAGGTGTTGGTAGCATTAGAGCGTTAGATTATTCTCCAGAGAGACACAATGAGACAAGCTACTGTCGCGAAAAGAAGCATTCCAGACAAAACTTGATGAAATGTAGCTGGAACGGAGAATGATGATAAGGAGAATGGCGTGAACAATAATTGATAATTAGATCATAAGCCAAATCAAGCAATATCAGAACTGTTTTATTAATGGAAGCCAGTTAGTACTTCAAACGGGGAATCTCTACCTCACATAGGGGGTTGGGGTTGGGGTTGGGGTTGGGGTTGGGGTTGGGGTTGGGGTTGGGGTTGGGGTTGGGGTTGGGGTTGGGGTTGGGGTTGGGGTGGTTGGGGTTGGGGTTGGGGTTGGGGTTGGGGTTGGGGTTGGGGTTGGGGTTGGGGTTGGGGTTGGGGTTGGGGTTGGGTTGGGGTTGGGGTTGGGGTTGGGGTTGGGGTTGGGGTTGGGGTTGGGGTTGGGGTTGGGGTTGGGGTTGGGGTTGGGGTTGGGGTTGGGGTTGGGGTTGGGGTTGGGGTTGGGGTTGGGGTTGGG
>NW_028292207.1:0-22219 GCF_963383615.2 Lipophrys pholis
CCCAACCCCAACCCCAACCCCAACCCCAACCCCAACCCCAACCCCAACCCCAACCCCAACCCCAACCCCAACCCCAACCCCAACCCCAACCCCAACCCCAACCCCAACCCAACCCCAACCCCAACCCCAACCCCTTATTTTTATACTATACTTATACTCATAAAAAATATTTAAATAAAATAATTATAATAATATATATATATTAATTTTGTTATATACTTTTATATATCTTCCTTGAAAATCTAATTATTTATATATATTAACAATTTTATGCTATATTGACATATTTTACTATTATCATTACATGCAATGATACCTAATTAATTATCATAGATTATTGATTTTAATCTATGATGATCATATTTATAAGTTTGATTAATATGAATAATTTATTTTGATATGAAATATTTCTTTAATTGCAATATTTAATGAGATTATCTATTTAATTCATGCCCCAACCCCAACCCCCAACCCCAACCCCAACCCCAACCCCAACCCCAACCCCAACCCCAACCCCAACCCCAACCCCAACCCCAACCCCAACCCCAACCCCAACCCCAACCCCAACCCCAACCCCAACCCCAACCCCCAACCCAACCCCAACCCCATGCTATTATATTATTTAGATAAAAAAATACAATATAAAATAAATGATTATATTAATAAAATAAAATTTTCATAATATAAATACAACTAATAAATTTAATTATTTAATGTTTCAATGCAATATCCATGGTTTATTTCCACAAGCATTTTAAAATGATTAAATAACTGTTTACCATCAATTGATTATTAAAAATTATGAAAAATATAACATATGGATATATATATAAAGATATATATTATTTAATTCATAATCAAATAACTTATTATTAAGAAATCCTTACTTATTAATAAAAATCTTACTTATCAATAATCAAATATTTCATCCTTATTTAAAAAAGATATATAAGCAGGAGTATTAAAATAATTTCCTTTATAATAATATTTAAAAAAATAAATTTAAATGATTTGAAAATAGATATATATCACTTGTCCGACCGCTCTTTTCGAGCAATTTTATTTTTGAATAATGAAATTAATATTAAACCTCTCATAAACAGTTAATAGAATTAAAAAATATATTTCATACGATTTCACCATATCAATCTCATTAGCCATATCAATCATATCAACCATATCAACCTTACAAATAAACGATATTTATCATAAACTAAACATAATCTTTGCCATCTACTTAATACATATGTCTTTTATGGATCTACATCTTATAATTAAGTTGTACTTTAAGTAATAAGGATACCATTGTTTATACATAATGTTTAAATAATTATTTTGTTAATAATTATGCAATTGTTTTCTTCAATAATCTATATTCAGTCTGTATCAAATCTGTTAAACTTTATTAATCTTTAAATGTCAATCATTTTATACAAGGCCTATGAATTTCTTATTTTATTTAAATTATATAGCAGTAAAATATGATACCATAGATTTAATACATGCTAATTTTATCATAGTTATCTTGTTTCAATCCATTAGTAAATAATACATTTAACTGGCTTTTTTCATTAAAATATACATTTGCAGCAAATGTCAAGAAACTTTATAAAAAAGGAAACCAACTTATAAATGATTAACATTAGAACTAGAAAATAATTTATACTATCATTTTAAAATTAAGCCAAGAAGGAGTAAGTTGTTTATTATATGATACTGAACCTGCAATCTATCCTATAATATCAGAAAGACGTAATGGATTTATTTGTTGGAAATTCTATATTGAATTATTTTTATTTGTTGGAAATTCTATATTTATTAATTCTTTATTTTATTTATTAATAATAGATCCTCTAGTATTTAATTTTATTCATAATGTTATCTCTCATATTTAAATTTATATTTTTAAATATAACTTAGATTATTGCTTTTGATTCTCCATTTTACCTTAACATTATTTTTGATTATTTAATGGTTGTTCATTTTATTTAGGGAGATTAATTATGCATTATTATAAACTATTAATTTTTTTAAGATGTTGATTAAAAGTACAAAATGATTTATTGCTGATAATTGAATATGCTCTAATTCTCAGATTGATTGAATTATTGTAAATTTTTAATATTAAACAAATGATTATTAATGATTATCACATAAGTTAACTGCTGCTGACAATTAACATAAATACTAAAATTAAGATTATTTTAACCAAAAATAAACTTTAAATTATTCCTTGGGATACCAGATACAAGCAACATTAGCTAACTTTAATAGTGGCTTAACCACCAGGTTTAAGTATTTGTTGCTTAACCACCAGGTTTAAGTATTTGTTGCTTAAAATAACTTTTATCTAAGAATGCAGAATCATCTTCAAAATCTGAATTATATATTATTCTTAACAAAAATTTATTATATCAAATCCACATCTCCTAAAACTATTTTTAAATGATTAACATCTATTTCTAAGTTGTTCATCTGATAATTATTCTCTATATTTAATTTGATTTGCTGATATCATGGATGTTAAGGAAGAATTGCTTATCTGTTAATGTAAATGTCTTATCAAACAATTCCTTCTTTAATCTAATTTATTAATTTTTAAATACTTTTAATGATTATTTAATTTTTACTTATAATTTTTCTTTATCCTTTTAAATGCCATCTTTTTAACTTTGATAATTGATATATCTTTTTACAGATAGAATATAGATTTTCCTAAGCTATCAATCTATGTTTAAGCTTTGACTATTTAAGCTTTGAGATTCATTATAATATTATTAACTTCTTTAAATTTCTTTATTTAATTTATCAATTTAATTTTTAGATTATTATTTTTTCATTAATTTTTTTAATTATCCAGTTTATTTATTTAATTAGACAAAGTTTATACTTTTTCCTTAATTTTATCTTTTTTGATTTTATTATTATAACTTTCATTAAGTTTATCATTTTTTAGAATTTAATTGTGATAATTATTCTTTTTTATTTTTATGTTAAGTATCAAAAAAAATATTTTAAAGTTGTTTTACTTTTCATTGTTAAGAAGATGATATATTGACACTTTTTTACATTTGGACTGAAAGATGTCATATTTCTTTTACAATTATCTTTACAATTATCTATTAATTTCACATAATCAGTAATGTTTTTAACTATGTTTGCAATGTTTTTAATACACTTTATTATATTATACTTATTCATAATTATTTTATTATTCATTATCAAGGGATCTTTGACAATACTTTTATCCATAACCTATTGGATATCCATCATCAACAATGAAATACACTTTATATAAATTTAATTTACTTTATTGATAATTATGAATTTACTATTTGTGCATATTATTATCCATGACAACTTCCATTAAGTCTAAATGTTTCTTTAGGTTATAATGAAAATGAATTAGGTTAAACTTTAAAATTATATTAGTTAAATTTGAAGGGAAATATTCTGTATAACAAGAGTTATATATTATGTAGAACCTATTAGACATATTATACATTATACATCTAATTTGAACTAATTAATAAATCTAAATAGACCTTTCTCCTATATTTATTTCTATGGACAAAATACATAAGAAGCAAATACTTATACATTATATTTCTATGTAAAGTCTTAAAAGGAAGTTTAATTATCTGCTATAGTTGATAATTTTAATATTTAATTATACTTTCTGTAATAATATTAAACTATCTTAGTTTATGTACTAGATCAATTAATTTAATAATATCTGTATAGAATCCTCTTGTCTTATTATTATATTTAAAAGTACATAATTTCCTATTATTTTGTTATACATTGTTCAAATAAAAAATGTTTTTATGAAAGGATTCTTCTTCCTATACTATTTATTTATATTTAATATTTAATTAAATTAATCTTATCAGGAATTATTAAATTTAATGTTTATTTAGTTATTGAAGATGTTTAAATAAAACAGGAATTTAAATGTTATCAATTATGTTATTTTACAATATAATAAATTATATTATTATTCTTCTTACATCATTTTTACTTTTATTAATAAGAATTAAATAACATTGATAATTTTTAGTCCTTTATATTGATATTAATAACTTTAATATTAATTTCATTATATTTGAATGATTATGATGATTATTATTCATGTAACCAATTTAATATCACTATTTATAATGATCATATACATTATTTTTGTTTGTTAATACTATTGGTAAATAATATATCTTTATAATTTGATAGAATATTTCAATCCATGTTGAATAATGTTTTAATCTAAAGATTTAATATTTTATAGATATAACTTAATCTGAATAATTAACTAAATATTAAATATTTAAATGATTTAACATTGTTCCATCAAGTCATATTGTTCTTTATTATTATTTATATTAAATGTTTTACCTTGATAAAGTTTAATAATTTTAATATGTGGTTGAATTTGGTTAAAGTATAGATTAAGCGAATTTATTAATTGATGATTTTAATTAATCCAACTACAAATATACTAAGTTTAAATCTATAAATTTTTAAATGAAGCAATATCATTAATAGTTTTCTTTTCTTTCCTTAAGAATTTATTTTAAAGTAATTATTTAAGAAATATAGGAGAATCAGACTATTATCATTTAACTTTGATTTATTGTAAGATAAGGATAATTAGTTAATATACAATTATCACTAGTTCCCATTACCTTTATACTATATTATTCACTATTATTATAAAATGTTATTTTATTAACAAAACTTATTTACTTAATGTTTTTGCATCTTTAATTTAATACCTTAAATTGAATCAATTCTAAGATTGAAAGCATGATATCCATCATTAAATTTCTTTTTAGATTGGATTGATAAAGGTACTACAGGTAAAATAATTTCATTTAAATCAAAATAAATCTTTGGTTTTGAGATATCCCTTTGAAAAATATCTTTAAATAAAGAGATTATTGAATATATAAATAAATCTGTTACTCAAATTTACCAAATTA
This sequence comes from Lipophrys pholis, assembly GCF_963383615.2. Taxonomy (NCBI): domain Eukaryota; kingdom Metazoa; phylum Chordata; class Actinopteri; order Blenniiformes; family Blenniidae; genus Lipophrys; species Lipophrys pholis. The sequence goes on from NW_028292207.1 coordinate 4,977, forward strand.
TAAAGGCTAAAACTTAACAATTAATTGTACTTTTTAGCCAGGCCCTAAAACAGCCTCTTTTTATTAATTTTATAACATTCTGTCTCAGTCTTTAATTCCCATTTAATAGATTCAGGCTTCAACTACATTATTATCTCATTCAACCTTTTGCTCTCTTGCCTACGCCTCGCCCAATAATGTTTGCGAATTAAGCTGAAGACCTGTTACCATGGATGTCTTAGTCTAGCCAGCATAATATTGAATTTAATTTTAAGTTCCCTGTACTTAAGCTTAAGAGAGCCAAATATCATATAATAGTTTTTACGAAGTGCAATCTTCTTATTAATTTAGCTATGCACTTGCTTACTTTATTTCTAAAGCATTTATTACTTATTCATGATCTATTTACTTAATGCTTAGCCATGATCTAAGTCTACTGCTTAAGTATTATAATGTCTACTTACCTCAGCTGCGCATATCTGACTCTCAAGCATTATAATCTGCATTATGAAGTCTTAATTATGTCTAGTACTAAGTCTCTAATAATTTAATGCTTGATTCTCTGATGTTAACGTTCTTGATGTGTTGCTTCTTAAAGCATATTTATCAATGATTGTTAGAGTGCATGCTTCCCTTTTTAAAGGGATTATTCCCATAAACTTTCCTTATGCAATCTATGCTTGGTTCTATTAATTAAGTTAAACTACCTTCCTATCAATTTATTTCCTAAATTTATATCTTTGAACTAATTCTCCTCATTCATCTTGACTATGATTTAAACTATTAAGCCTTCTGTTCCTGATTATAGCCACATTTTAAAAAGTCTTATTTAAGTTTATCAATATGTAATGTTTTATCAGCAATCTAGATCTTAAGCTTCTTAATCTAAGCCTAGTAAATTAGTCTTAATAAGCTGTATACTATGATTATCCTATCAATAACATTATGATGGCAATCTTATAGTTCAACTTAAATAAGTGAGACGTTTAATTAGAATGCAATTAGTTAAGTACACATTACTTCTCCTATATATGTCTTTCTTACATTCTAATGTTATATCTAATCTTTCATAGTCTTTATATCAAGTTACTTAATATTCAGTAGTCCCTTATCTTCTTGACTTCAATCTAGTAATAATCATTATCATCTGCAATTATCTTTTTAGATGTCAATTATGAATCTAATCGTGCCCTTATATTAGTGAGCTAGCTGTCTTTATCTCTTTAGTGAGCTAGCTGTCTTTATCCCTTTTGACCCTATCTAAGTCTCTATTAACAAACTATAGTTCATCTAATAATCAATTATCTTCATCCTTATGCAAGGCATGCATTGTAAGCATTTAGTCTTATAAATGTGTAAGCTACTTATATAGGGTTAATTAATCTTGAAGGAATTAATTTTATTTGAGTAGGTGAGTATTATGTTTGAGTACTAAATCTATCTTTTATTATAGGTCAGTGACTTTTTTATATGTGTTTTTGAATGTGTTGAGTTCTTGTTCAAGTTTAGAGTTGTAGGATTAAGACGAAGGTGATAAATAAATAGTGGAAAAAGAAATTTAGAATGAGATTGTTGAGCTACTTGTGTAATTAAAGTAGCAAACTTTAGCTGCACCTGCTGGACCTAATGCTAAAGATGCTGCTAATGAGCTTTTAAGTATTGTAAATTATGCAATTAATGCAGTTATTTTAGTATCTACAGTTAGATTTTGTTTGAGTATGCTGTGAATTTTTATTTCTCTTTTTTTTCTTTCTAATTTTTCATATTTCTGAGGTTACCTTAATTTTAATTTCATTTAAGTTTTTCTTATTCATATAATTCTTATGTTTCTTTTTTTTAAGTTTGTTCTTTTAAAATTTTTGTTTAAAATCTGTTATTTTGATATTTAAATTTTTTTTTTGAAATTCATACACTAGCTTATTTTATTAAATAAACCTGAAATTGATTAAGTTATTGATTTAATTTAATTTGTTTATTAATTAGATAGAATCTTTAATAGTTTAACCAATTTTTTTAATTAGTTAAATAAATGTGTTTTTCTGTTGGGTTTTTTAAATATTTTGATTTTGTTTTGATTTTAATTATGATTAAAGTTATAATTTTTGGTTTTAATTTTTTTCTTTTTTTTCTTTTTGATTTATTATTTTCTATTTGATTTCCTATAATTTATCATTGATTTTATATATTATTTCTATAATTATTTATTTATTTAATCTTAATTTTTTTTTATTTCTCTTTACAATTTCTTAATTTATGTCTGAATATGTTCAATTTATCTTTAAGTTATTATATTAGCTTTGTGATCTATTATTTTAATTTTTAAATCTTTCTTTTATTTGTATTTATCTTTTTAAATCATTCAATTTTCCTGATTTCCTCTATAGATTTTCTTCCTTTACATTAAGCTCCATCTATTTTTACTTCATTTTTATAGTTATCATTTTATACAAGGCCTATGAATTTCTTATTTTATTTGAATTATATAGCAGTAAAATATGATACCATATTTTTAATATTATTTATTTGTTGGAAATTATATATTTATTAATTCTTTATTTTTATTTATTGATTCTGCTTGATTTTGTTAAATTTATTTTTATAACTTCTGCTAACAGTCTTTAATTTTATGACTTACTCTCTATTCATGATTTATAATTTATCCTACACAACTACTATTATTATGATAAACAATTCAATCATATTGCTAATTAAAAATAAATTTATTATTCATAATAAATAATAATAATTAAAGATTAATCAATCAAAAATAATAAATACTTGTTTTATTTAATCTTTATTTTAATATTTCTTTATATTTTTTGCTTATATTATTATTATTCAAATATAAGTACTTTAAATTCTCCCATTTATTTTTAATGAGATGCTAGATACCTTTGTCTGAAATATTATTATTATCCAAATATAATGTATTTAAATTGTCCCATTTATTTTTAATGAGATGCTAGATACCTTTGTCTGAAATATTATTATTATTCAAATATAATGTATTTAAATTCTCCCATTTATTTTTAATGAGATGCTAGATACCTTTGTCTGAAATATTATTATTATTCAAATATAATGTATTTAAATTCTCCCATTTATTTTTAATGAGATGCTAGATACCTTTGTCTGAAATATTATTATTATTCAACCATAATGTATTTAAATTCTCCCATTTATTTTTAATGAGATGCTAGATACCTTTGTCTGAAATATTATTATTATGCAACCATAATGTATTTAAATTCTCCCATTTATTTTTAATGAGATGCTAGATACCTTTGTCTGAAATATTATTATTACCCAACCATAACTACTTTATAATTTAAGACTGTTTTTATTTTGTATTTAGTTTCTGATAATAATATTATTAAATTTGTTTAGTTATTATCTTAATATTAGTCTTATTAAGCCTAATCCCATAATTATATTGTTTATCTCCATTAGTATGAATGCCTACCACATAAAATAATGTTTAATATAATGTTTTCTACTAATAATAAATACTACTACCACTTTGCCCTTGATCAGTATTAATCCTATATTTATATTAATTTTAATTCTTTATAAATATTTATCCTTGTTCTCCAAATAAATAAAATTAATTTTCTTAATAATTGCTTTATCATTTGGATATCCATTAATATTAAATAATAGTTTTTTAATTTTAGTTTATTACATAATTTCAATCCCAAAGTAACCAGTCTTATCTCCAATATTTTAATCAAAGAAAACTAAACCAAAATCATATTATTTATAATTCTTTTACTTTTAATCACAATATTTCTAATTAATATAAAATTTATTACTCACATTAATATTGAATGGACAGGATTGTCCCTTTCTTCCAGGAGAAAAAATTACTTAACTTGCTCTTCTTTTTGTTTGCCTATGAAATAAGTTATGACCACATGTTAACAATATATTTGGTGATATCATTGTACCACTACCAAAAGATGAAAATTATTTTCCATAATATGTCTTGATCAATCCAATTGCACTAAAAGGAAATTAATTATTGTTCATTATTTACTGTCTCATATCTTTTGAAACTATTTTTTATTCTTCTCCTTATATCTTCAATTCTTATTCCTTTTATTAGATTATTAAACATTATTAGTCATTATATTTAGGTTTCATACATTTTGACTTATTTTAGTCAAAACTAAATAACTACTTGTAGTTATACTAATATTTAAATGTTTAAGATATTTTGTCATCAATGTGTTGATACTAATTTTTTTCCATTATTATATTATATATTTTTATTTACGAATGGTTTAATAACATAAGTTAACATAAAATATTAATTAGTGAATTAAATAAATTGCAAAAGATTGTTTTTTTACTTTCTAGAATCAAATATTTTTTCTTTAAACTCATCTTAAATCTTGATTTAAATGATTCAATAGTGATCTACTTATAAATACAAAAGATTGTTTTTTTATCTAGTATTAATTTAACAAAATTCTTAATAAAGTAAAATCAATATTTAATTGCACTTCATTATATGCCTGAATTATATTGTCAAAAGGGTTAAACAATCATAAATAAACATGAATTAAAGCAGTATTATTTTTTGATGAATAAAAAACAGATGACATAGTTTATAATCATTCTGTACTTAATGATATAATTAAGCATCAAGATTCTTTTTTGGAAGTTAGATATAAAAAAACACAAATTTTATTCAATAAAAAGATCGAAAGGGATTCTATTATTTATACCTATTATGAGACAGATAGTTAATAAAAAAATGATTATAAACCAATTGCAGTTCAATCATCAATAGTACAAAATTAATATCAACCAATTTAAACATTTATAATATCAATAAATCAACTAGATTATCAAGAGTAGTATAATATTCATTTGATGGATAATATTGTAATTCTATAGTTATAGAAAAAAAGATATTCAGAAATCAATTCAATCACCATCTACATTAAGAAAAGGATTAGGAACAATTGCTTATGTTGATAAATCAACTGGGATATGACTCAACTTGGAGATTATTAAAAGTTGGAAAAGCTTATCAAATTTAGAGCATGATTAGTAATTTGGTATTAGATTTCAATAATTATAATTAAAATTAAAAAGTGGTACATATTAATAAACTTGCTTATTAATATAATCTTCTTTATATTAAGTTTTATACTAAACTTTATAAATCAACTTGCTTTCAATAACAATATATAACTTAAATAAAAGAAGTATAAAAAGTTGAAAAGAAACCTATTGATGATATCAAATTATTAAAAAGAAAATAAGAAGACCTGTTGAAAAGTATATTACAGATTATAATCTTCTCATATGCTACATATTCAACTTTTATCTAAGGAGGAATGCTTTTAACTATCTCATCAAATGGAGGACATGGAGGACAATTTGTGTAGATATAGACCTATATAAGTTGAAAAGGCAGGATTCTACATAAGATATTTAAATAAAGATATATATCACTTTTATTATTATTATTTATTTGAAGGATTGAATGAAGTCATTGCATTAAGATATTTTTTAAATGATTTTCCATTTTATATTGTTTTGATCAGATTATCTCTTTTAATAATATTAATTCTTTTAATATTGATTTTATTTTATTTGACTATTAATTATTTCTTTTAATTCCTCTTCTTTATATATCTTATATTTTCTGTTAACATGTTCTCTTTCTTTTATTACTTATTATGCCTTCTATAATAAAATATTCTTCTTTAATAATGCAAATTTAAACATTTAAGTTGATCTTTTTTATTGTTATTTGATTGCACTTTATGTCAAACATTTATTAATATTTATTGATAATGTTTTAACTTAAATTTACTATATTAAATTAATCTTATCTATTTCTTTTATATATTTAATTCATTCATCACTTTACTTATATACTTATCATTAATCATAATAGTATTTTTAATAGATTTAAACTTATTTTCTAATTATGATCCGCCCACTCCTATAGCCATCAACATTTAAAATATAAACTTTCGGTTTGTACCTTATTTATGAATATCATATTATTTCTCTATTACATCACTTGAAAATTGATCATCTATTGTAAACTTTATACTAATTTCAATGCTCGTGTCTACAATCTAAATATATTAGACTCTCTAAATATACTTTTATTTTGCCCTCTTATATATATATTTGTATGTTTTAATAGATCTTTGATATGATCTTGCATAAATGAATTAGTAAATAAATAAATGAATTAATAAATAAATAATAAATAATTAAACTATTATATAATGATAATTGTCTTCCTAGACAAAGCCAATATAATCATAAAAACATATTTTCCACGAAGATTAACAAATGTTTAAAATACCCTTTAATGTCTAAATGAGGAAATGTATTAATCATGATGGTGAATGAAACAATGATAAAAATTTGTATTTCAATTATTAAATAATAATATATAAATAATGGTTATTTCAAGAATAAAAAGGAAATTGATAAAAGGCGAAAACATGATTTACTCTTATATAAATTTAAATAAAATAGGTTCTTAATTTTTATCATCAATAATAAACTTCATTTTAGTAGTCTACTTCCTTTTAATACTAATACACTAACAATCTCTTCCTCCATCTTTATTTTAGTGTAGGAAAGCATTAGACAATTACTGATCTTCTATAATAAGTCTTGATTCTATTCTATAAATCTTATTATTAACAATCTATCCTTATTACACATTAATTAGAGTATAGTGCAAAAGCATCCTTTTTAGAATATTAATTAACTAATTAATCAGGTGTCAAAAATGTTTTCTATCTATTAATTTTTAAATTATATTCATCTAAATCACTGATTAAATGAGTTATAAATAATCTTAGGGAAATTCTTATTAAATTCTTAAATTAATTTACTAACAGTTTATAAAACTCTCTTAAAGTAAATTTATGATATGGAATCATCAACTTATTTTTTTCAAGGAAATAATAATTCAACCTTTGCTGATAATTCTCGCTTATATTCATTTAAATTAAATTAATTTTAATAATAATCAATATAATAAAAAATTAGATATCATAAACAAATATTCTGTATTTATAATCCTTTAATAATTTAATTTATAAAAGGAACTAAAAGATGGTGTAGCACCAATTATTTCTTATAAATAATCACTCCTAAGGTAGCATTAAATTTATTTAAAAATAAGTAATATACCAAAAAGCATAAAAATCCAATAATTTAAGTAAAAATCATATTTATATTTACTATCTTTATTTAGGAATTAAAATTTAATTATCTATTTATAAAAATATAATTTATTTATACTTTATATAATATTATTGATTATATATTTATATCAATATTTGTATTATTTTAAAAAAATGTATTGTTTTCAGGAAACTAAATTATAAGATGCTATTTAAATCAGTTTGGTTATTTTCTTAAAGGAAAATTATTTTACTATTGAAAAAGGATTAAATATTTGTAATAAAAACAATTAAGAACTAATTTTTAAAAAAATTAAAACAAACAAAAAAGTTATATTAAATACATAATAAAGAACTTAGTTTATAAAATTAAAAGCAAAGAGATAATTAAGTAAATAAATTTTGTTTGAATATTGATAGATGAATTTAAATATTTCTAAATTTCTCATACTTGAGCAATTGCATGGCATCAATTATTACATCTATTAAAAGAGATTATAGAATAGATTAATTAAATTTGACTTATAATTAGTATTCTATAATTTTTTATATTTCAAAATCAAACTCATTTAATTAGGTAAGCCTTTGCAAATAAATATGCATGAGTTTTAAGAAAATTTAGAAAAAATATCAAAAATTATTAAATAAATAAATTTACCCATCCTAAATATAAAGAGACAAAATCAGATGTAAAAGTAGTAAGAAATGTAGTAATAGGAATAAATAGAAAAGGAGGAGAAATGAAAATTCACAATAAAGGAATAGGCACCTTGATTATATCACTTACATTAGCATTATTAATGATAATATGGATTGGGCATCCCAACCCCAACCCCAACCCCAACCCCAACCCCAACCCCAACCCCAACCCCAACCCCAACCCCAAAAAATAAAAATCACATTTATAATAATTAAATAAATAATTCAAATAAATAAAATATTGCCTTTTTGATAATAAACTTTTATTTATTTATTATTTTTAAAAATGATTGATCCTTCTCCATTTCTTAGATTGTATTTAAATTATCCCTTATATTTAATTTTTTAATTAGAAAAATAGTAAATTCCTTTACCATCTCTTAATCCATTTACAAATTAACCTTAATACCAATCTCCATTTTAATATATATACTTTCCTTTTTTTAAATATCCATCTATAATAGTTCCAATAAAACATTATTTTGGATTATTATACATTAATAACCCATCTAACTAATTTTATTTAAATATCCCATCAAATTTATTAAGATTTGCTTTATTATTTTAATTAAATTTATAAACCCCATTAATTTTTTTTCCTTATTAAAATAATCCTTAATAACTATCCCCATTCTTAAAAATTTATTAGCCATAACCTTGTGCTAAACCATTTTAAAAATCGCCTTTAAATGAATAACCTTCTTTTGTAAAGGTACCATTAATTAATACAATTTAATAAAATGTCTAATTTATTATTATTCCTTTTTTGTTTTATTAAAACTGAAAAGTTGGTATTTATTTATTATTTTCAATAGCAAATAAATTTAACAATTATTTCTGTATAATAGGCTAATTATAGACATAACTAGACTATTCATATTTGATCTAATTAATACTAGTAGTATGTTAGTTAATTATAGATCCATCATTGTATTTAGTATTTATTTTATCTTATTCATTATCATTAGTCATAATATTTCCTTTATAATCTAAGTCCTTTTCTTTTGCATGAGTGTCACAATGATTTTATTCATAACATTCATTACAAAATTATAAACATCCTTGTTTGTAGTTACCCATAATTAAATATAAGAAAAGAATAATCATGCCAAAATTATCCATATAAACATGATTATTTTAATTAATTTATTTTTTATTTAATATAAATAATAAATAATTTAATTCATAAACTAGATATAATTGATTATTAATAATAATAATAAAGCACAAATGAATAATTAAAAAATATTTTATATAAAGATTGGAATTTAAAACAAATCATATAAGAAAATCAATATTCATATTCATTTATAATATAACTAATTTATTAATTAAATATGGCATTATCCAAATTGACATTCTCACCTACTAACATGGCTAATTACTTATGTTTAATCTGCTTTGCAGGAATTTGGGTAGTATATTGGATATCAGTAGATTTAGGACATGAAAAACGTTTCCCTGGAGCATATATCTCTAAATCTGCACAACATTATCCTTAATATCTCATATTTAGAAATGTAATGATTGCAGGACCATCAACTATGATGATTTTATGGACTATTCATTACATGTGGTTCTTAAATAAATCCAAAGCATCATTCTAAATGGCTATGTTTAGTGCATTCCCTCATATCATAGGCATTATAGCAAGTATATTCTTAATGATTAGTACAGCCGCTATAGATACAGGTAAAATGAATGAAAGTTTGCATTAGTATTGTGCTGGGCATTTTTTCTTATTGACTGCTGCTGCTATGATATTTGATATTGGGTTTTGTTGGTATTTAGATTATATTGGACATAAAGTACAAAAGTAGCATTTATTATATAAAGCCATTGTTGTGATATGTCTTCTATTAACTATTTAATTTGATGTGTTTTCACATATAAAGGGTAAAGGAGTTATAGAAGAATATGTTGCTACACATTTAGTTATTATTTATTTTTATATCATGGGTAAAGATATGGTAGGATATAATATAATATTATAATGATGATTTATCATATATTTTATCAAAAAAATAATTTAATAAATAAATATCATATATGTGTAAATTAAACAATTATAGTCAAATATTTAATTAATTTTTAATCTTCTCTTTTAAAAACATTTTTTAATTTAATATCTTTTTAATCACTAACAATTGGCTATAGTAATCAACATATATGAAAAACTGAAAAAATTCTGTAAAGATTAAATCATACAAAAAATATTTTTATATTATGATTATTAATGAACCTATTATACATAATTTATATACATTTTAAGGTTAATGGTTAAACAATAAAATAATTTTTAAAAAAGTTATTTAATTCTATCTTCTTTTATAAAAAAATAATATTTAAAAAAAATATTACTATTATATTTAAATATCAAATTTATTTATGATATTGATTTATTTTTTTTCATTTTTTAAACAAAATTAAATAATTTAGATAATGATTGATTTTATTTTAAATGTAAAATATTACTTGTACTATTTCCAAAACAACAATTTTCAAATCAAACTACAAAACAAACTCTTCATGTCTTAAACAAATGAACAAATGATATTATTAATAATAATAATTATAATGGAAAATAAACTAAGATTAATTTGTAAGTATCCAGATTGTAAATAAATATTTATTGAAAACACAGCTTAACATATTCATAGCATATCTTTCATTGAATTAACTGCTATTTAAATAATAATAAATAATTGCTTAAAAAGAAATAATTAAATATACAATAATTATACAAAACATCAAGAGAAAGAACCAATCTCTTAATTTTATTGACACCAATCTGAAGTTCTAATTAAATTACTAATATCCTAACTATAAAACTACTAATGGCATGAAAGCTCTAATTAAAATTAAAACTATATAGAGTATAAATTTAAAACTTATGACTAATAGACATAAATATCACAAGTAATTAAATTTTTTATAAATTTATTTTTAATAATTAATATATTAATTAAATATTAATATATAAAATGCCTCAAACAAAACTGTCAAAACAGAATAAATTATATACTGTGAATTCTATAGTCGATAAAAAAATAATTAATAATAAAATTTTGTATAAAGTAATTTGGGAGGGATATCCTGTTGAAGAATTTACATGGTAACCTATTGAACATTTAGTTTATGTTTATCATATGGTTCAGTAATTTGAATAATCTCTAAAGGCTAAGCCTAAAATAAGTATAGATAAAATTGAGGGAATATAAAATGTATTTAGATTTAAAGGGTAAATTATTTTCACTGTAGTAAAGAAAAATTAAGAAAATGGTATACTTTAAACTTTTTAAATAACTTATTAATAGTTTAAATAAAAGTATCCATCATCACTTAGTTAGTATTTTTTTAAAAAAATCAAATGGAATAAATAAGATTCGGATTGATCATTTATATTATATAATTATTTAACCTTCAAAATTTAGATTGCACTAGAACAATTCTATGATGTTGCTAAATAGATAAAAAATAGAAAATCAAACTAATTTTAATTTCAGTAAATTTTAACAAGATTTAAAAAATGTAACTTTAGAAGTTCAACAATTTTATTATATTTAATTTATACCACTTTTAAGTAAATGACAACCTTGATTTACTTTTATTTTTTTTTTTGCGGACTCGAAATTTTGATAATTATTATTGTGATTTGAGACCATACAAAATTAAGATAAGACATAAACTATCTTAAATTTAATCATAATTTAAATAAATATGAAAAAATGAAGAATATACTAAATGTATTACAATTATTCTAACATAGAAATCATGATTATAATTAAGATAATTGAAATTATTTTATTCTTAAAATCACTACATAATTATTTAAATTTAACAAGCTTCATTTATAGTAATTTGCTTAATCATAATTATAAAAACAATCGATAACTTACTTATATTCATATTATTCATCTTAATAATTTTGAATTAACTATGTAAAAGAAATAGTGGAAAAGAAACTAAAATTAAGTTTGCATATAGTAATGAATAAGAATATTTAGTTAAATAAGAACAACGAATTTATTTATCATTTATAGTAAAAGTATGTAGATATAATATTTGGCAAGAAAAAAGCATGACTTAATCATTTATTGGAATAATTTATCGTCTTGTAATTAATATTAGAATTCAATAGCAAGTTCTCTCTAATTCAATTAGTTATTATTTATAAATGATGGTTATGTATATTAGCACAATTATTGAGTTACATGAATAGATAATAAATATAAGTAATTGAAAAGATAATAATGAAATTGATTAAATAATGTTTCTAAAAAGCGGAATAAACTATAATAGAATAATAATCATTTATAATAAATGAATGTATAAATAAATATTTTTAGTAAAGATATTTATTACTTTAGACATAATATTGCCATTATTATATATTTGTATTAAATTTGTATACCCTTTTCGTTTTAGTTTTAAATTATAATCTTATAGTTTTAACTTATATATTCTATAATTAGACATTACCCATCATTCATTAATTCTTTGTAATCATTTATCCAATTTTACAGAGGTTATTAAAATTCTTATCTTAAAGAATATTTTTTCTTTTATTTTTGAATCTATGCAAAAGTATCATATTTGTTAGTTTATTCTTCTATAAGTCATAAATTATTAGTCTTATAGAAGATTTCTAGATAGGCATTATATCATAATAATATTAAATTGTTGATTTTTATGCTTACCACAATAACATTTACCTCCTTTGATATAAATAATGCTCTATGCTTACAATTAGAGCATTTAAGTGAAGTTATATAGTTATTCATCTTTTAGTTTATTTCATCCTCTTATTTAATAAGTATAATGATTTTCTTATCTATTTCACTTTATATTTACATTATTATATATAATAATAAAGAATTTATATTCATAATTAAATTATTATTATTCATTATTATGGCATTTATAATAGAATAAGAACATATTATTAATAATTATTTGATAATAGTATATATATGATAAAATCATTATGATTGATTAATTATTTTATATACAATTTTTTGTAGATTTGTTAAATTATTATTATTGTCAAGTTTAAATCCTAAGGAAATGACTTAAAGACATATTATTAATGTTGTTAATATATATCCAATCTTCTCTTGTTTTTAATATTACTTCAGAAATATAATAGAAATTCTAAAAATGGAATATAAATTAAGGCATTGGCTTTTAACAAGTATATATATTATGATACTAAGAATTGATTAAGTTGTTAATGAAGGAATTTTAGAGATGTTTCTTTATGAATAAAATTATTTTATTTCTGATTAGATTGTTTAAATCAATGTTTTTATAATATTATTTCTTTTTAATGGGTTAGGTTGTTTATATATTTCTTTAATCAATTAAATTGATATTTAGTAAGGAATTTTATAATTATTGTACTTTATTTTAGTATGCTAATAATTAATTTAATTATTGCTTTAGTATAACTTCAATGTCACTTAATTCAAATAAAATTAAAGTGGAATTTAAAAAAAGTTTAAATCCATTTAAACTGCTTTTTTCACATTAAAATTTATTATTTTATTTTTATTAATGTCTATTTATTTAATGATATTTATTAGAACACTATAAAATAAAGCATGTTACAAAATAAGAGAAATAGAATATTATAAAATTAAATCATCATCAATATTTAAGCTTGATATTTATATTTAGTAATATATTTTAATTTATGAGTATATAATGTAGTTTATTTATTGAATTTATCTAATAAGTTTTTATTAAGTATTTTTGGAAGGATTAATAATATTTCCATATTTATTTAAAATATATTTAGAAAACTATTAAATTGATTGATTTATTCCATGAGATTATATTTTTATGTCTTTATTTATGAAATCTATCACATTATACTAAAAATTCATTTCTTAATAATTCTATTTAAATTTTAATCTTCTCTTATTTACCTTTTGATCATTGATTTTATTAAGAGATATACGAAGAGAAGAAATATATGGTTATTTATTGTTAGAATCGCAGTAGTCTAAAGCAGGAAGAAGCCATTCTTTTGATTTGTAACATAATATTCCCATTTAATTATTGATTTATATATTTATATATATAATATAATATTTAACCAGCAATCAATAACAACATACTTTATTCCTTAAGCAGGAGCATAATCTCATATGATAATATAAATAATAAATATATCAACTATTATTTATTGATATAACTATAGTTTAATATGTATCAGTAATTTTTATTAATAATAATTAAATGCATAATATTTCATGATGGATAATATTGTTTATTAATGCCTTCATTTTCTTCAATTTCTATCCCATTACTTGAAATGGTAATGATTGGTCTATTTCTATTAGGTTGAGGGAATTTTGAACCTAGAACTAATACTCCATTGGCTTATTTAACAATACTTTATATATATGAAATAGGTAAACCTTTATCTTGAATTGTTATTCCAGCATCTCCAAATACCACATTTTTAATTTCAGATTTTATTATTTTAACTTTTAATTAATTCCCACTTTGATATACATCTGCATTATATGTTGCCTGAAATTGAAATGTTTTCAATAATTAATGATCAGTACTATTACGTTTTAATTAACAAGTATAGTTAGCTCCAATACTAATAGTTTAATTAAAAGTTAGTTATGTATCATTTAAAATAGAGCAAAAAGCCTCTACTGTTTATTTAATATTAGGATATGTAGTTTTAACTTATGATGCAAAAAATGATATTTGGATCATAGAAAATGAAAATGCATTTGATTTCCATTAATTTCTATTTATAGTCATATTTACTAAATATCCTTGATTGAAAGCTTAATTTAAAACATTTTTAGCTAAAGCAGGACTAATATATGAAATGACTGAATCTGTACTGGTCTATGAAATATTAATCATATCACAATTTGTTTGTCCTTCAATCTATGCCTTATAATTAATTACTAACTAATTTTAATTTAACTGGTTGTTTAATGTTGCCATATTAATTGGTATTGAAATGTTATATAAAGGAAAACCATATGTATAATTTGCACTAAAGAATTATATTGGAAGTGTTTAGTTATTTGCAATTTATTGCATTTTATCTTTAGCATTTTTAAATGATTCAGTTAATTGAGCAATTATATTCTTTTGGAGATTACTTATTAATGGTCCATAATCAGTTTCTGTTAGATTCATATTATTTGTACATGATAAATTCCCATATGAAAGTTAAACACCATTAATCATAATTTTATTTTCAACGCTTTTAGAAAAAGAAACTTTCATTGAGAGATTACAAGTTTAATCAGAATTTGTTTTATTAATTATACTTTTATTATGATAAAGATGATATGAAATATTTAATTTTGCAACATCATTATTATAATTGGCCAAATTATTTGAAAATTAAACACTTCCATTTTAATATGATATAGTAGCATAAATATTACTAATACTATATTTATTATAATCTATTACTGAAAGAGTTAATTTCGATATGTTTTCAAAATATATCATTCCTTAATCATTTTAAGTAATGAAGCTAGAGTTATATAATTAGATATATTGTGCACTATCACAATTGAGGGATAAATGAATTAATAGTACGCTCAACAAAATCATTATTATTATTATATTTAATTAGTATTCATAATTATATATATTTATATTCAATTTATAAATTTTAATAATTTTTTGATTGTATTTTATGCTCTCTATTTTTTATTTTATGATTAATTATTTTTCACATATTTAACCATTTAAATTAATTTACAAAACTATTCCATTTACATTTATGCTTTTGACTAATCATATTATTAACCAACCTATTATTTTATAATTTACTTAGACTATTATTGATCTTTTTATTAGTCAATATTTTATATTTAAATTCCCTATTTCAAAATTTACACTATCCTTAAAATTCCAGTTTTCTAATTTAGTAAACCTGTTTTATATTACATAATTTATTTATTATCCAAACTGTTATAATTTTATAAAATTAATTATATGAAGCAACCTTCATCCTATATTTTTTTATTTATAATTAATTCGATTTTATCAATTGCTTTTATATCTTAATTCACTAAAATAGTTTTTATATCAGATTGAGTTTAATACAATTTAGATAATATTTCATTGGCTTATTTTTACGTTTAAATAATACCAATAATTAAATCAAATTTTTATCTTTAAAATGAATTTAAGTAGATTTAAAGTTAATATGTTTTATATTTGTTCTTTACTATTATTTTATTCAATAATTTTTATTTAAATTAAATCGTCAAATTCTATACTTATTATTATAAGTTAACATTAGGCTAAAAATATTTTATTACTTTTGATAATAGCTTATAAGAGGTAGATTGTTTCTTATAGATAAATAAAATTGACATATTATATTATCATTAATTAATATATTATGGGTTAAATATAGAGAGAATAAATTTATTATTATTATTATATATATAATCTCTACTGAATCGTATCCTCTTTTTCTATTTTCATATTTTTAATTGTAGATTAATATTATTTGTATTAAAATGATAATTTAAAAAAGTAAATAAGTTTCAATATTATTTAATATTGGAATATTGGTCATACATAAGATAGAAATATATTAGAATTTTGAATGATTATCTAAACTTTATTTAAAAGATTATTAAATAAGTAAATTACTATTAAATTTAATAATTACAAAAGAATAAATTTAATACAGAAGAATAAATTTTTAATTATAAGAATAAATTTAATATAATATACTTTTTTAATACAAGAAAATGAAAGCTAAATTAAAAGATATAAAACAAGAATTATTAGCAATTCAATAAAAAACTGATATTAAATAATAAATTATAAATTCAAGTTTAAATTTTCTAAATTCAATACAATTACAAAATTAAAAGTATTAAAATAAAATCGCATCAAATAAAAAATATTTAAAATAAATTTAAGCTTAAAATTTTAATGAAATTATTAAGCAAAACATTTATTAAATTAAATAATTAAAAATCTTATAAAATTAATTATTTTAAAAATCAAGTTAATTAATGCACTCTTTTATTAATAACTCTCATTCTAAATTTAATAATTTAAAAAAATAAAGAAATTGTATAAAAAATAGTATTTAAAATGCGGAAGGAAAATATTAAAAAATTTTAAGATGTAAATCATAAATGATAAAATAAGTTTAAGATTTTTAAAGAAATTCTACACAAATAGAAAATTAATCTATATACATAGAAAAAATGTATAGTTAAAAGTATTGTTAATATATATAAAAAAATATATATAATGTTGACTTATGCTTTATGATTGATGGTACAGGTTCAATGTGTTTTATTTTTAAAAAATGTAAATAATTAATAAAATAATTATATGAATCAATAAAATAATTATATAAAATAGTTTCAC
>NW_028292206.1:0-16715 GCF_963383615.2 Lipophrys pholis
CTTAATAAAATAATGAGCATTATATTTATATATTATATTATGAGTAGGAATACTTTTAAAGCTAACTATAATGATTAATTGTTAAATACCTATTTAAAGGAATATCATAATAAGATATTACATTAACAATGGCATAAAGATATTTAATAAAGATAAGATTATTAAGACGACTTTTATTAAAATTCATATCATAATAAAATTAAATTTTCATCAGTATTCCTTAATAAATTAATCAAGATGAAGATTCCAAACTCATGTAAATTAAAATATGAATACAATAACATAATATAATAAAATATTAGATAAAAAATATCATTATTGAATAATCCAGATTAGAAATATGGAATTAATTAATAATCGTTACTTTAAGTTTTATCAAAGTTCTTTAAAAAGAGAAATAATAAAAATTATTAGATATTGAATAAACTTGATTACTTTTAAGATAATATGATTAAGATATAGGATGTTGATCATCAAAGTAAGAATATTTATATTTAGTATAAACATGAAGTTAGAGATAGGAAAATTAATTAAAATATTATAAAGGAATATTTAAATTAATGGCTTAATCAAAGTAATTCTAATCAGATTCTCATTTTGAAGGCTAAGATAGAGGCAGAAGGTTACTATATTAATAAAAATATAAAGTTATAATATTAAAATATATAAGAAGGATAATTCATGGATATTTGTTGGATTAAGAATTGGTTGATATTTGAATTAGATAATATTAAGTTTATTAATTAAAAAGATTTCTTCTTTTAAATTGATGAATATTTTACTAGATAAAATAAATTATTGGAGAATAGTTATATTAATTTACTTATTAATAATAATACAATGAAATAGATGGAATAAATTAATTTTAAGAATATTATATCTAAATATAAATTGAAATAAAAGGATAATTAGAAAAAGGCTATAGTAGATCTTTTGACTCCTAAATTTAATAATAAAATGGCTAGAGCTTAGGCTAATTAACTTTTATCTTTTATTACAAGATAAGCATGTAGATAGAAGCAAATTAAAATATATTAATATAATCATAAATTCAGATTTTATTCATAAATCTAAGAGAATGATTATTTTAGATATTTATTATAGAGTAAAGTAGTCAATTCTAAGATTTGCTATTGGATTGATTTACTTTTAAGTCCAAATAATGATAGTATTGAACATCGAATACAATTCTAGGCTAAATCATTTGCCAATTCTAATCATTTAGAGCAATATAATATAAGATTTATAAAAGTTTTATCTCTTAAATCAAGGCAAAATATTAATAAGATTATTTCTATATGTAATTATTTCACCTTTCTGCATTAAAAGATAGATAATATTCTTTGTAAAGATTTAAACATAAAAAAGAAATAGATTAATTTTAAATTACAATAGAATTAATAAAATCTAACTCTTTATAATATGTTTGCTGATTATTTGAATAAAACTAATTAAATAAAATCCTCTTTTAAAAGACTTTCATTTTATATTGATTATGAAGTTAAGGATAATTATATAAATAATATAAAGTATTAATATAAACATATTAAAAATTTATTTTATTTAATAAATGAGGCGGGAGAAAAGATAATTAGCAAAACTGCACTTAATAATTTTTTTTATTTATTGGTCTGTTATAGCAAAAAATTATATTTTATTAATAAGAAAGATACTTTTTCTGATTTTTTCTGGTTTTCATTCATAATTTAATTAGATTCAAAATATCAATAATCTAAAAAAGAATACATAAATCTATTATAAAAAATAATTAGTGAAGAAAATCTTCAAAAAGTAAAATAAAATAAAATTTGTAAATTGATTTTGAAATAAATATCTTCTTAACCCAGAATTGATCCATAATTTTACATATAAAATAATGAAGAACTTTTCTCATTGGATTTAAGCACATCTATAAATAAAGGTTGTCGTGCAAAAGGCATTTTAAAGCAAGTTTATATATTATAAACCTAAATTTATCAACTGAAAAAGAAATGTTTGGATTATCTATTAAAAATATTCTAAAAGAAAAGGTACAATAAAATTATTGTTTTATTACTTCAAATGCAAAAAAGATAGTAAAGGATGGGAAAGTTAACTTTAAATTCAATAAAAGTATTCTATTAAAATATATTAACATATATTTAAGAATTATTATATATTGGATAATATAAAATATTTAATTATTATACTTAGTATAAAAAGATTATCCATAATCCTATTTTAGATAATAATTCTAATTTAAAGATTATTTTGTTTTAGTTAAATTATTATATTAGTAATTTAATTGATGTACAGAAAAAATAGTTTAATTTTAATGTATATACAATAACTGTTTATCTTAAAACTCGAAAGAGAATAATTAAATAATTAATCAAATTACTTTGTTTTATATAAATTTATTAATATCATCATCATCTAGATAAATAAAAAGAAAATTTAACTGAATAAATTTTAAAAAATATATTACCTAATTTAAAAATTCTTTATTTATGGAATTAAAATATAACTAATAATAAATTTATTATACCTTTAAAAAAGATTTATTAGACAATTATCCTTTATAAATATATATTTTTATATACAATAAAAATAAATAGTTATTCAAAAGATCATAAATAATAATTAATAATCGATATGCACTAAAAATTAAAAGATATTTAAATTGAAGGTAAAAAGTAAGGTACAAAAAATGAATTAATTTCATTACATAATTTACTTCATTACTTAACATTAACATAATCAATATGTCATTTCTAGTAATTAATAATGCCAATGAAAAAATCAATTAGTGAATCAGGTTGCTTTGGATAAAGTTGGGATCAACAACAAATATCACAAGCAATAGAATTATGGTATTAATGGAGAAGAGTTGATTAAGGAGATATAAGGCCGACTATTAAAAAAAAGAATTTTAAATGGCATATTTCAGAAAGAAGATTTCCATAAAAATGCTATTTATTTGCAAGTATTAATACTAATAAATTACTTATGATAAATTATTATAAAAATGATTTATCATATTTTCATAATAAACCTATTTTTAAATTTAAAAGGTTTAAATAATTATTTAATAATTTGACTAAAATTATTTTTATTGGACAACAATTGGAAATATAAAAAAATTATCAACTTTTTTATCTGATTTATCCTAATTCCGGACCAAAATATCAAAATTTTATTAATATTTTGACTAAATTTTATGTTAAAATGTCAAATTATAATTAATTTATGAGTAAACTTTAAATAAAAATGTTAAATTTAAAAAAAAATCTTTCATAAGATGAATTATTAATATATTTATCTAAAGTTCTTAGAAGAGTAGTCTGTTAATATCTATGTGCATTATTATAAATAAATTTTTCAAACAATGCAAAATAATTTTAAAAATATTTAATTTTAGTTTTAAATTAAATTTTATTCTCCAATTTATTAAACTTTATTTAGCATAAAAATGAATAAGATGATTAATTAATTTCATAAATTACATTATTCAGTCAAATGAGTGTTAAAATGAAAAACATATATAGTTTTATTTTAAAAGATAAATAAAAAAAGAAAGCTAACTTGAATAAAATAATTCTGTTAACTCTTTAATTAAAAACTCATTATCCATTTAATCAAATATTAAATAAAAACAGAATCATGTTTGAAAATCTTTTATCAGATAAAAATGTGTTTAGGGAGTAGAATCAAATTTAATACTAAATGCAGATGATTAAGTTATATAAACAAAAAATTAGATACTTTTTTTTATATTAAATTGCCTTAATATGTAATACATAAAATAAAGTTCCTTTTCTTTAATCTAACGTTACAAAATATAACTCAATATAATTAATATCTGTCTAAAATCTAAATACAAGTAATAAAAGCATTAAAATATAGTAATTTAAAATTTTAGATTATAAACAATATTAAAATATGATTAAAAAAAGTGCTAATTTATGCTTATTAATACAAAAAAGTCTAATTTAAAATAAAAACTAATCATTTGAATAAATAAGTGTGAAATTAAAATTTATTTCAAATACATTTATAGAAGATATTATCAATATTTCAATTAATATGAAATTATTAAATGGAGAAAAAATATTTATTATTTAAAATAAATAACTAAAAAAACAGATAAATTCATTTTTTAAGGTCTTTTCTATTTTAAAGTAAATACATATTGAAAAACATTCAAATTATTAATAAAGTAATTTCCTTTTAAAAAAAATAAAATAAATCTAAAATTCTATATCCAATATTAAATCAAAATTCATGAAAATAAAGTAATAAATAGCATTTAGGATAAAAATTAAAAAATCTATAAAGACTATAGCAGCTTGTATTTCTCAATAAAAATTAAAGAAAAAATAATAATTTCATTTATTATAAAGATTAGTATAAAATAATAAATTTGAAGCAAAATAAAGAATGAAAAATTATGAATAAATAATTATAAAGCAATAAAGATATAATTAAATTTTGTAAAACATTAAGAATAACATTTAAGTCAATAAAAAGAAGATAATTCAAGATATAAAAAATTCCTAAAAGCAGACATTGATCAAAATGGCAAGAGTATATAAAAATACCTTTTAATAAAGTCCTTTTAAAACATAAAATTTTAGTAAGTATTTAAAAGATAAAGGATTAACTTAAAAATAATTCTGTTTTGATAGATAATAATAATAATAACTTTAGCTTAAATAATAAAGTATAAAAAGTTCATTTTTAAATAGATTTATAATATTAAGAACATTCAATATCTTTAGGAGTTTAACTTTAAAATCACAAATAGAAAAAGAAAAAAAGAAAATTTGTAATCAAGAATATATCAACCAATTAATTAAAGATATTAATGAATTATAAAAAGTTATGGATAAATTAAATACCTAGAATCAAAAAAATAAAAAAAGAATTGCCATCATGTAAAATTAAAATAATTAAAAAAGAAGAATTGTAAAGGATAAATGGATTAAAAGAATATATGAATCACTTAAAACAAATCCACTAATATTGAATTCTATTCAAACAATGTAAAATAATGAAAAATGATTATTTGTTTATATTTAAACTATATATCTTTGATGATAATTTAATTATATATAACTGATGAACTTTTATGCTACAAAAGTAAAGTAACTATCGATATATGGCAAAAAATGTATTTGCTAGATTTGTACTTGTGGTAAACATCATTGTCCCCATAATGATCCTAAAATTCCTCTTTAAGGATTAACTTCTTATCATAATGATTTCATTAGACATCCTTTATAAAAAAGAAGATAAAAAGGGAAGAAACCACCACCAAGATAAATTCCTTATGGAGAGAATGGATTTTCCAATTATCAAAGATAATATGTGCCTTATCCTCTTCAAAAATTAGTTAAATATAAACCTAGATAAGATCCATATTAATATACTCCATTTAATGGAATATCTGATTATAAAGCTAATTACGATAAAAAAAGTCTTCCTATTAGTTAGCCTATTAAAATCAAAGATAAATAATTTGTTTAGCTTAATGTTCCATTTGATGGTAATACAACCTATAAAACAGATTATGTCAAGAAAAAAGGAAAGCCATCTAAATCAAAAAAAAGCAATGAATTTGTTTAATTCCCTAAAAATTATAAATTTAATGGATAAACTACTTATACTTCAGACTTTATTCCAAGAGATGTTAATCCATTAAAACAAAAAGAAAAAGAGATGTATAAGCCCAATAATGCTCCTCATTATCTTAATACCAATTATAGAGATGAATATTATGATAAAGGTTTACCAGACATGTGTCCCATTTTAGAAATGCCCAAATATCCTAAGACTTTACCTTAAAATAAAAATCATTATATGTATGAAGGAGAAAAAGCTAAATGGATTGCTATTTGATTGCATTTTATTTTAATATATATATTTAAATACAGTATCAATTTTTATTTATATTTTGTCCTTTTATACAATTCTATTCTATTATTTCATCAATTCTCAATTGTTTCATAACAAATATTTTTTTAGCTTTATTATTTTTCCAAATTGGTTATAATTTCCCTTTTTGGTTATCAAATAAAAACACTTCATTTGTATTTTATTTATTAGATTTTCGTTTCCTTAGTTTTTTATATTTATTAATATATGCATTTTTACATTAATATTGGAATTTTTATTTTTATATTTTATTTTTTATAAAAGATTTGTATAAATTTCCATATTTCTTTTTAATTTTTTATATTTGCTTTTATTTTTAATTAAAATAAATATTAATATCCCCAATACTAATTCTATTAATTTTTTTCTACACTCCAAATTTTTTAGAATGATTAATATTGTAAGTCAAATAATTAAAAAGTGGTTTCTTTTTAGTATGATATGGTTTCTTACTGATATTATTTTAACTTTATGCTTTTTTATTTACTGACCATGGGGCTATATAACTATCAAAATTCTATTCTTAATCATCACTCACATAAAATAAATTTTATTTAACTTTGCTTTAACTTATAGTTGTTTTATATCTATTCATCAATAAAAAATTATATTTTTATATTATTATTATTTAATCATATATTAAGTATATTATCAATCTATTTTTATGCTTAATTTAATATGTTTATATTTTGATTAGTGTTGAGTGATGCTTCAACATGTAATAATCTAATAATGATTTTCTTTTCAATTTCATTAATTTTTTTAATTTTATCTTTCACACATGTTGCATAATGTTATGAATCTAAAGATTGTTCAAAACAGTTTTATTTAGCTATATGAATTTGCTCATATATGCTTATTTTTGATTTTTAGCTCAGGTTTTAAAATCTTAAGTATATGTTTTACATTTATTTAGAAATTTATATATCATAATTATTTAACTTAACAACAATCAAATAGTATACTATTAATTTATATTATGTAAATTATAAAATATATTTATAATGTTCAATTTCTTTAAAAAGTAAGATCCTGTATTGAAATAATTAAAGAAAAATCAATTTTTTTAATAAAAAAGAGAGGTTCTAACATTATTCTAAAAAAAGAAATTCAATTTACTTTTTTAAGCTTTCAATTTTGAATAAAATTATTCTCACTTATTAAATCTGATGAGCAAAGAAAAGAATCAACTTATAAAATTCAAGTATTTAATTATATTAAATAAACTTCTTATTGATTAGAATGAAATTCTTTCTTATTAAATAAAATAAAATGTAATTCCTCAATATCTCTATAAAAAATAAAATAAATGTAACAATCTTTAAAATTTAGTATAATATAAATTGATCCCAATTTATTATAAATTTCTTCTTACTTTATGTAATCATTCGGATTTATTTAAATCACTAAATTATTTTGAATAAAAATAATATTTTTAAAAAACTATTATAATATTTAGACTATTAAATGTCTTATCAATTACTAAATAAATAAGTAAATAAATACTTATTTTAGGAAGGTATTATGATTCATATAAATTGTTTTCAGATTTTAATTCTATTATTTGCTAAACTATAAAAATATTTTATAATAATATTCTTTATATTTTCTATAAATAAACTAGTTAATAAATAATCAATATGGATCAACCAAAAGCAAAAATCTTTTTAGAAATAGTGAGAGAAATATAAAATATCAATTAACCTCTTTTTATTATATTCTGTAATAGATATTTTTATAATTATATTAAAAAGCATATGATGAGATGGATTCAACCAAAAACAAAAATGTATGAATAAATAAAAGCTATATCAGAAAACAAACAAAAGAAAAAGATTTAAACTTCAATTAAAAATCTAACTTAAATGTCTAAACTTTAAATTTCTTATACACATCAAAATTAAAAAAGAAATTTAGAAATTTCAGATATTTATCAAAATAATTATTCTATTTATTGACATATGTAATATTAACAATATTCATTGCTTCATTTAATGTTTCTCAACATAGCTCTAAATTATTAGCTTTGTTTTTTCCAATCTTTTTTATTTTGGGAGATTGGTTTTTCAATTACTTTTTTGTTTTTAGCTTTTTTTTATTATTTTTTTTTATATAAAAGCTCAGATTTAACTTATTAATTCACTCGTTGCTTAGTAGAATCAAAAGCCTTTCTTTTTTTTTGGAATACTTTTTTACATACTTTTTAATGTTTTAATAATGCTTAATGAGCAAATTTCCTACCACAACCTTTTGAACATTCAATTAATTAAATGTCTTATTTAAATTAATTAAAGTTGTTACTACTATTTTATTTTAATTTGTTTATTGGTATCTCTAAAAATTAATTTTGATATATTTATTTATGAATAATAGGTTATTATATTTTTATTGTTTTGTTTGGTACTTTATTTACTCTGTTTAAAGGTAATGTTACTTGTTTGGGTTTTTTAATTTCTTTTTATTATATATATTTTTCTTAAATTTCATATTTATTTTTAATTGGTTTTTCAATTGATGTTTATCTTTTCTTTTTCTAAACAGAAACAGTTCTTTGAGTATTATAAAGGGAACCATCATTTTTTGAATTTGAAGAAACCATTTTAGATTTAAGTAAACGTAAGGATTGCCTTGCTATAATAAGATCATTTTAATTTATAGAATTTTAATTGATTTTACTTTGATTAACGGGAATGTCCTTCTTTGAATTTATTTTCATCAAATTAATTTATTTAATGAGGAATTTTACCAAGAAGAGAATCCCTGTAAATAAACCTTTAATTTTGAGTTAATTTAATTATGGTAGTCTCTAAAATGAAAAAACTCCTTATGAATATAAAAGTAGGTATATTTTATAAAAACATGTTAAAAATAAATAGTTTAAGAATAAAAATAAAAATAAATCTCTTTATGTAAAATTAAAAAAATCTTGCTATTCCAGTCACAAAGTTTTAAAATAAATGCAAAAAAAGCAAAAAAAATTATCAATAAATTCATAAAATGAAAAAAAAAAATCAATATAAAAAAAATAAACTACTAAAATTCTTCAAAAAACTTTTATTAAATAGAAACTTAGAAGAATATTTACATAGCCACATAAATAGCCAAAAATAACTCTTAATAGAAAATATTAATTTAATAAAAAAAAACAAAAATATCAATAATATAAAAGTCAACTTATTAAAAACTAATAAAAACATAATAAAAGTATGTAATTGAATTAAAGATAATTCTTTAAGATAATAATTGCAAAAAGATCTTTAAAAGGAAAGATTCCATTAAACCAAAAAAAAGCAAATCAAGATAATTGGATTATAAAGAAAATAGGTAATAGATATCTATTATGTGTTGCTGATGGTCATGGCCAATTTGGTCATCATGTTTCATAATTCATTAAATTAATTTTCCCAAATATTATTTAATAACAAATAATAAATAAAAGTTAGATTATCAAAGGATTAATTAAATCATTTGAAAATATTCAAAATAAATTAACTCAATCTACTATAAATGTTTAATTAAGTGGAAGTACTCTTTGCTCTATCTTATTATAAAACAATTAAATTTATACAGCTAATGTAGGTGATTCAAGAGCAATCTTATGTAAAAAGAAAAAAATAGGAAGTTGGGAAGTATCAGATTTAACAAGAGATAATAAACCATCATAATAAAATGAAAAAAATCGAATTATAAATGCTGGAGGAAGAGTTTAGCCTTTTATTAATGCAAATAATCAATCTGTTGGGCCATATAGAGTTTGGTTGAAAGATCAATATATTCCAGGATTGGCAATGAGTAGATCAATAGGAGATAATTTAGCAAAAACTATTGGAGTCACATGTAATCCATAAGTATTGAAATTTGAACTTAATTGTGCATGTGGACAAATTATAATTATTGCATCTGATGGGATATGGGATTTTATGATAAAATAATAAGCTGCTCAGATTATCATACCTTTTTTTTAATCTAAAAATATTTAAAAGGCTGCTGATAAATTATTATAATAAGCAGTTAAACGTTGGATATTAGATGATCCATAAGTTATAGATGATATTACTTTTATATTGGTATTTTTATAGCCAATCAAATGAATATCATAATATTGAGATTTTAATATATATATAGAACAATTTCAATTATTTTAAATAAAATTTATATTAAACGTTTGTTTTCTTAATCCTCCTTCTGAAGTATAATGTCCTGGACCAGGTGTAAAAGGTTTGTTATCTAAAAAATATTAATAAATAAACCTATATTATTTTCCATTAAATATTGGTTTAGTTTATACATTTTTCTTATTATTTTTTGATTTATGAATGATATTTTTCATTTCTTTATTTTTATTATTTATACCTAATTAAGTCTTATCTTCATTTTCTTCTTAAAAAACAACTTTTTTAAATCTAGGCTGCGTTGTATTAAATGGAATATATGACTTTTAAATGTTTTTTTTAATCTAATGATTATATTTCCCTGGCCCTGGTTAGTTTGTTTATCTACTGCCTAATGTCCTTTTATCCTTTTTAAAAGTATATTCATATTTTCTAGTATTAGAAGGCTAAATATTATTATACATCCCTGGACCTAATTTTTATTATTTATGTCTAAATCTTTATTAACTACTTCCAAAATGGACATTAGCTTTTAATTTTAATTTATTTTTGATCTTTTATTAAATATTACCTTTTATACTATAATGATTGGGACCTATTTTTTTTTAATTTTATTCAGATTTTATATACTTAAATCTTTATTATTTACCAAATCCATTTGCCAAGTTTTTCTTTTATTTTTATTTTGAAACATTATAATCGGCTGGACCATTTGTAACTACTTAATCAGCATCATAATTAAATCTTTAACTACCTGAACCAAAACATTGATATTTTTCATTAATATAATTTAATTTAATTGATGAAAAAACTTTTTAATTGTAATAATATCCAGGTCCAGGATCTATACTATCCAAAAGTTTTTATTAGAATTACAAACCATTATATTTATTATTCTAATTAGTGTAATTAATAATTTTCTTCTTATTAAAGAAAGGTTTTTTTATTTTAATTTATAAAGATTCATATGACCCTGGACCAGGATTCTAATTACCTTAAAATATAATTCTTTTAGAAGTGTTAAATGTCCAATTAATAGTTTTATTTTTTTTTTTTATTGGTTAATGAATAGTCTAATAAACTTATGCAATATATTTTTTATGAGGAATAGAACTGACTGATTTAGATTTATTAATAATATGAGATCTAGGATATAATTTCTTTTGTTTTGGTTTAGTTTATTAATAAATATTACTAATAATATATATTACTAATTGCCAGGCCCTGGATTATTATTCATTTTATCATTGAATCTTATACATTATGATCTAAATGTACATTGCAGTTTTGGTAATTCTACTAATTGGATATTATTTTTAGATTTAGATACTTATATTCTATCTGTCCATATATTCTATATATTTTAATAATGACCAGGTCCTGGAAAGTTATTTTTACTTTGATCAAATCCTATTTTAGATCTTAATAAAACTGTATTAAAGGGAGCATAACTAATATTTCTTTTTTTTGAAGATTCATGATTATACTAACCTGGCCCAACATTTGTTTATTTAATTTATTTCCATTTCTTTTATTTGTATACTAATCCCATGATATATATATATATATATAAAAATATTAATTGTTCATAATCATATTTATTATATTTTTTTTGTTTTGATTTCCGGGTTATTTGCCATTAGTATATTTTTGCCCTACTTTTTATAATTAAATTAGCAATTATGTTATTATGGCATACGATGCAAATTGCAAAAGAAATATTGACATTTGCATTTAAATCCAAGCAATCCAATTTTCCTTTTACAATTCCAACACTTAGTTGTATTCTATTGTTTCACTATGACTTATTTTTATGATTAATTAATTTTTGGTGTTGTTTCTTGATTTGGGTTTGTTTTCCTGTTTAAAATATATTACTTATAACACGATGAACACATATTTTGGAAGGCAGGATTTCCATAAAATGTTTTACATATCACACAAGTTTATGGTTGATTACTTTTTTTATTTTACATTAATTATATAAATAATAAAGTCATTATAAATTATCATTTCAATTATGCTTATTTTCTAGCTTATTTTACCATTTGTGCTAATGCTTATGGATTGACTCCATTTTCTATTAGATTCACAATTAATGATATACTTTTCTTATCAAGTCCACATTTCAGAATCTGTTGTAATTAATCTAGCATTTAAAGTGATTCAATGGCACTATCTTTCTCTGCAGAATACATATTTAAATTGATTTAAATTATATAATAATGAATTTCATATTTAGACATAAAAAAAAACTTTTATTATTAGGTGCAATGTATTTATATTATAGTTATTAGTAAATATTTTATCAATCAAGTAGTATATCATTTCTGACAAAAGTATAAATTCCTTTGTTTTTACGTTAACCATTATTTAAATTTTATATAGATTTTTATAATGTGGAAGAGGAACCAATACAGAATAAATTAAATTCTTTTAATACATTTAATTAATTTTTTACAAGAAAGGATTAAAGGAAAATTTCACATAAAAATAATGGAAATGGAATCTATTCACCAGTTAATGGTATTGTATTAAAATCATTCACTATTGATAAAAATAATTATAAAGAAGCATTACTTGTTAAAGGGAAATAATACAATTTATCAAACTTCTTTAAATGGGAAAATACTAATCATATGTCATAACAATACTTAGAATAATTAAATAAATAAAATAAATAATTACATTATATATCTATTTATTTAGGACCTGGAGATATTCATAGATTTTATAGTCCTTGCTCAATGAATGTAGATAATATATTATCTGTACCAGGAAAACAATTTCCACTCTCAAAAAGATTCATTTAAAGATATAAAGGGAATGTTTATATGTAAAATTATCGTACTATAGTTAATGGACATACTATTAAAGGAAAAATATAAATTGCCTTTGTTGCTGCTTATAACGTATCAGATATATAAGTATATTAAAAACCTTTATTTAAAATTGGAGATTAAATGGGAATGTTTAATCTTGGATCTACAGTTGTTATGTTATTTTAGAAACCTAAAAATGAATAAAATAATATTAAACATTATAAACATGCATAGAGAATTTATTATGGAGATATCATATTTAAATTTTGATATATATATATACATATTTATTTATGAAAAAAATTAACTAATAATTTCAAAATTAAGAAATCGATTTAACTCCTAAAAAACTAGAAATTAATTATCTTAATGAAGTTCTAACTGAATAATAAAAAAAATTGATGGATTAAATCAAAAAAAATAGATAATCAAAAAAAATCTCTTCATAGAAATTCTGCTGAAAAGAATTAAAAAAAATTGAAAATGTCTAGACAGACTATGAATTATTCAGCCATAGCCTCCCTAAAAGAAAGTAAAGTAAATAAATTAGCAAATTCTAAAATTCAAAATGAAATAAAAAATACTAAAAATCCCCAAATGAGTAAAAAATCATATTAAATTGTTAAAAAACGTAATTAATAAAGTATTTAAAAAACATTAACGAAGGTAGATATTAATGATGAAAGAATGTTGTGTTTTGAACAAATTGGCAGACTTTTAACATTATTAGATATTTTTAGAGTTTTAAGCTTTAATTAATCATTTATTTTATAAAGTTAATAATATTAATATAGTTAAACTATCCTTAAAAGAAGAATTCAATAAATGAATTTATTATAAACTTTATGGGGAGTTTTGACTTGCAATTAATAAATCAAGATGGCTGATGCAGAAACTGTTTTTTTAGTGATGAATATATTAATGGATCCAAAATCTAAAACCATACAGGAAAAAACTTCTCAAATTGTTAAATCCTTATTAGAGTATTGGTAAAATCAATTAGATAATGGAATTGTAGCATAAATAAGTGTATAAAGCATAAATAATTTAGTTAAAAACTATATCACATTAATAAGTGATCGATTAGCTTATTAAAAAATAGGTTATTTTAAAAATAATTAATTTTAAGCAATTGTAAATTAATATAAGTAAAAATATCCATTTCAACCTAAAATTTAATATAAATCATAAGCTAATCTATTTACTTCCAATAAAGTAGAATAATCTGTATAAAATGGGGAAGATGAATAAAATATTCCAAGATATTAAATGATGATTATGAAGAATAAATAATTTTAATAAAAAATTTAATTATAAAGATATAAGAAATAAAAATAATAATTAAAAGATTGTACATTCCAACCTAAAATATTAAAAAATAAAATATCAAAACATTATACTGAATAACCTTTTTTTTAAAGATTATATCAATATAAATCTCGATAAGAGAAATAATTAAAATAATAATTGATAAAAAGAAAAAAATAAAAGTAATAACTTAAAAAATGTACTTTTCGTCCAAATATTAAGAAAGAATATTATAAAATTTAAAATAATTATTAAAACAAGTAAATACCTGGATATTAAAAAACTATATAAAGATTAAGGCAAGGTATATAATTAAATAAAATGAAAAAATATGAATTATAACATATTCCATTAGGATAAAATTATAATGGTCCAGGAAGTTATAAAATTAACGGCCCTACATTTTTATAAAGAAAAATCAATAAAAAATAAATTTTAATTTATGTAGATATTAATATTGGTAATGGAAAGATGGGACGTATAGGAATTCATTAAGGAGATAATATGAAAACTTTATCAAAAAATTTTTGTAGAACATTTGGCTTGAATAAATCAATATAGAAAGATATTTAAATTATCTTAATATAGCAATTGAATAACTATTATTAAGATAAATTTAATTAGTGAATTTAATTATTAATTACTAATCATTTAATGGCAGAGTTTTGTCCTTTTTGCTTAAATAGTTTGATTATCGAAAAGTAAGTTAAATGTAGACTTAAATGCAAAAGATGTTCATACTTTTATCCTTTGTAAAGATAATTACGTATAAAACATAAAGTTAAATAATAAAAAATAATATAAATTGTTTAACAAGGAAAGTCATTAGCTTAATTACCTATTTCTTCTACTTTGTGCACAAAATGTGGAAATAAAAAAGCATATTATTAATTAAGACAAACCAGAAGTGCTGATTAAGCATCTACAATATTTTATACTTGTACAAATACATAATGTGGATATAATTGGAAATAAGATTGATATTAAGTATTCATATTTTTATAATTAATTTAAGAAATAATTAAGGAACAATTAAATAGATGAATTGTGTCGAAATATTACATTGTACACATTTCCATTGTACTATTCTTATAGTTAGTGAGTAGACAACTGTTGATAATAACAAATGGAAACAAAAGACAGGATGGGTATAATCTGGTCAACTAATAGACAAATGATAGTATAAGTACATGATTATTATAATTATATTTTCAATCTTAAAGAATTTTTAAATTTTTATCAATTTATTTATTTATTGAAATTTATTATGTAAAAATTGAAAAACTATTTTTTAATTTTTATTCATATTTTTTATAAATTCTGCTAACAAATGAATTTCTCATAGGCAATTAATTTATTGAATATTTACTTTGTTTTTATAATGATATAGCTTTATTTGATAAAAAATATTAAAAAGAATGATTTATAGTTTGTTTACTTTGTTTAATTGATTTGAATATTTCTTATATTTAATTACATTTTCTATGGACAAGCAATTATTCAATAATTTTAATTAATTATTTTTATTAATTATTATTTAGTTTTTATTTAAATCTAGCTTATTAATGATATAATTGCCATAATTCAGTTTGGTTTTTTAGTATATTTTTTAATTGGCGTGATAATGTTGGATCTTGATTACACTTTCTTTTAAGCTATTATAAATATAATATATTTTCATTAAAATTTTAAGAATGAATTTATTAATCTATGTGCTTCAAATTTTTTTTTGCTAATTAAACACTTTTGCATTTTTTTGATTACTTTTTTGTTATTTATTATACTCTTACTTTAAAATATTGATTTTATTATAAATATAGCTTATTTTGTAGCTTAACTTGTTCTAAATGATTTTTTAGTTTAATATTTTTTTAAATAATTTCTATATTTTTAGTTTTTTTTATTTAATTTGTTTTTTGGAAAGGATTTTTATTTAAATTCTGATTTTATTATTGTTTCCTTTAGAATATAAATTTTAATTAATATTATTTTTTACCATATTTTTGAAATCTATTAAATAGATCTAATTTTTTTTATTTTTTCTATTTTTAGTGAATTACAATTGGTAAAGTTACTTTTTTCATTTGATTCATAAGATGATTTAGATTTATCAAATTAGATTATTTATTTTTTCTTTTATTAAAAATAAACATAAAGATAAATTAATAATATAATAGATCATTTGGATTAACAAATGTGGTTGGACTCTTAAAGTATTCAAAGGTAGGGTGATATAATCAATTAAGCTTCTTTCCATACTATCTAAATAATTACAAAAATGTAAATAATAGTTTGATTTGGTTAATTATAAATATAAAAAATTTGAATATTATATTATGATAATATAATCTAATAAAAAAACTATGCAGGGGTTGGGGTTGGGGTTGGGGTTGGGGTTGGGGTTGGGGTTGGGGTTGGGGTTGGGGTTGGGGTTGGGGTTGGGGTTGGGGTTGGGGTTGGGGTTGGGGTTGGGGTTGGGGTTGGGGTTGGGGTTGGGGTTGGGGTTGGGGTTGGGGTTGGGGTTGGGGTTGGGGTTGGGGTTGGGGTTGGGGTTGGG